>NC_068912.1:41869126-42172156 GCF_023091745.1 Budorcas taxicolor | reverse complement strand
TTGAAGGAAAATGCTGGTCAGTGTATCTCCCTATGGGAATTAACCAGTGGGTAAAAACTACAAAGGTGACAGTTATGTATGATTGTGTTAACTATATATTGCAATGTAACACAACTGCTCCTAAATTAAGAGGCTTTCAGTTCAGTTCAGTCGCTCAGTTGTGTCTGACTCTTTGTGACCCTATGAACTGCAGCACGCCAGGCTTCCCTGTCCATCACCAACTCCTGGAGTCCACCCAAACCCATGTCCATTGAGTCGGTGATGCCATCTAACCATCTCATCCTCTGTCGTCCCCTTCTCCTCCTGCCTTCAATCTTTCCGAGCATCAGGGTCTTTTCTAATGAGTCAGCTCTTCGCATCAGGTGGCCAAAGTATTGGAGTTTCAGCTTCAGCATCAGTCCGTCCAATGAATACCCAGGCCTGATCTCCTTTATGATGGACTAGTTGGATCTCCTTGCAGTCCAAGGGACTCTCAAGAGTCTTCTCCAACACCACAGTTCAAAAGCATCAATTCTTCGGCTCTCAGCTTTCTTTAGTCCAACTCTCATATCCATACATGACTACTGGAAAATAAGAGGCTTTAAAACAGGCTAAATATTTATTGTCTGTCACTATTTCTGGAAGTTAGGCATTTCAGAACAGCATGGTTGGACTCTTCTTGTTTGAAGGCTCCCACAGTAGTCAGATGTCAGCTGGGGCTACAATGATCTGAAGGCTTGACTGAAGGTGGAGGACCCTCCATCAAAGTAAGTAGCTTCTGTGGCTGGCAAGTTGGAGTGGACTGTTGGTGGGATATCTCAGTCCTTCTCCCTGCAGGTCTCTCCATAGGGCTGACTGAATGTCTTTATGATATGATGGCTGGCTTCTAGCAAAGCGAGCCAACCAAAAAACTCCAAAGCTTCAATATAGCTTATCCTTGGAAGTTACATACAGTCATGTTTTCCATATATTAGTTATTACATAGACTAGCACAGATTCAACATAAAAGGCTAACACAGCATGAATACAAGGAGGTGAATGTCGCTGGGGGCCATTTTGGTCTGGCTACCATAGTCTATTGAGAAAATTTCCTTTTCTTTTAGCAAATAATTGGAATAGAGCATGGTTTCACTGGAATCCTTGTGAATACCTGTCATCAGACTGTGATGTTGATTCATGATAGTATATGTAGAAGCACTGATGGAAGGAAGGAGTGGATTGTATTTACCCTGTGTGATAATTGTGCTGGAATTTCTATCAGATGATGGAAGGGAAGACACTCCCCTGTTGTATTGTCACATTAAAAAAGCAAAACCAAATATAAGCAAACAAAATAAAAACTAGAATGTTCCTGGAATGGCTGAAAAAACTTCATCAACTTTTGAGACCAATATGAAAAACCTGTCATATTTTGAAAAATAACTATTTCCTACCTTAAAAGAGAAAGGAAGAAATGTGTAGTCTATGAATGTTCAGAAGCATGGCACAAATGATTGCCAAGCAGTTTTCTTCTTTCTGCCAAATGTCTCAGCCGTTGAACTGTACTCTTCATTTGAGTTTATTATTATGTTTATTTGAGCTTATGACTATTATAGTATTTTTGAAACTGTCATGTTTTGCTAAATGGAGACATTTGTTTCTCCATGCTGGTTGATAGTGTTTGGAGCTGGTATCATGCTCGATTGACTTATATTCCAGTGTGTACTGACAAACTGGCCTGATCTTGAATGATGGAGATCTGGGAGGGGAGTAGTGAGCAGGTGTCTAGGTGTCAATCCAACATTGCCAGCTCCCAGCTCCAAAGTTCTTACTCTAAGTCTTCATTTACTGTCCATTTCAACTTTTTCTGCTCCCTTGGCACCTGCTTGACATCTAGATCAGTTTGGTGATCAAAGTCATTCTGACCAAGAAGAATATCTGACCAAAGTAAGTCTTACAAGGGATTCTAGACACTTGTGATTGATTGATGGCTAATCTAGGGCTGTGAAACTATGGCACTGAAAATCATTTCTAATGTGTGAGAACCTTAGAAATGCTTTAAGAGAACTCTGCAAGTTGTATTGATTCATGCATCAGTAGCAAAGCCAAGCATCACAGCATTTCCTTTCTTTCTGGATCTGTACTCTGTTATTAAACACCCACATTTGAAAATATCTTTTGTCTTGTAATCTATTCATGTTCTTGACATTTCACCTGTTGTGGCATAGATGAGTGTTGCCATCCTGATGTCTATGTCCTCTTCTTGGAACTCCCAGTTCTGGGTACATGGTTGGCTGGAAAAAGACTACATTTGCAAATAGGTATGGTCATATGTTCCAAATAGGAAAAGGAGTACGTCAAGGCTGTATATTGTCACCCTGCTCATTTAAATAATATGCAGAGTACATCATGAGAAACACTGGGCTGGAAGAAGCACAGCTGGAATCAAGATTTCCGGGAGAAATATCAATAGCCTCACATATGCAGATGACACCACTCTTATGGCAGAAAGTGACAAGGAACTAAAAAGCCTCTTGATGAAAGTGAAAGAGGAGAGTGAAAAAGTTGGCTTAAAGCTCAACATTCAGAAAACAAAGATCATGGAATCTGGTCCCATCACTTCATGGGAAATAGATGGGAAAACAGTGGAAACAGTGTCAGACTTTATTTTTTGGGCTCCCAAATCAGTGCAGATGGTGATTGCAGCCATGAAATTAACAAATGCTTACTCCTTGGAAGGAAAGTTATGACCAACCTAGATAGCATATTGAAAAGCAGAGACATTACTTTACCAACAAATGTCCATCTAGTCAAGGCCATGGTTTTTCTAGTGGTCATGTATGGATGTGAAATTTGGACTGTGAAGAAAGCTGAGCACCAAAGAATTGATGCTTTTGAACTGTGGTATTGGAGAAGACTCTTGAGAGTCCCTTGGACTGCAAGGAGGTCCAACCAGTCCATCCTAAAGGAGATCAGTCCTGAGCGTTCACTGGAAGGACTGATGCTTAAAGCTGAAACTCCAATACTTTGGCCACCTGATTGGAAGAGCTGACTCATTAGAAAAGACCCTGATGCTGGGAAAGATTGATGGTGGGAGGAGCAGAGGATGATAGAGGATGAGATGGTTGGATGGCATCTCTGACTCAATGGACATGAGTTTGAGTGAACTCCGGGAGTTGATGATGGACGAGGAGGCCTGGCATGATGCAGTCCATGGGATTGCAAGAGTTGGACACAACTGAGCAATTGAAGTGAACTGAACCTCTTCTCTCTACTTTCTTTCTATTCTTTAGAACTCAGACATGATGGTTAGAACACCATGTAGACCAAGGATAAGTAATCATGTTGTAGAACTGAAAGCAGTCCAAGTTCCAGGTGATAATGAGGCCACCATATCAGCTTTTGTTTGCCAATGGGAAGGAAAAGTCTATTTGTTGAAAGCAAAATTCTTATTTTTGTTGAGAGCCTCATTGTTGGATCTTTATGAAGTCTTGTATAGGAAAGTGGTACTAATGTGCTTGTAACATATGTCATTTGTAGTCCCTTTGTAAACTATGATGAAACAAGTGTGGGACTTTTCATGTGATCGTCAGGGATAAGTTGCTTTAGCAGCATCATGGAGGAAAATCACAGCACCTTGATGCAGTCTGCTACACAGATGCTCCAGAGCTGTCACTTCTGCCGATAAAGCAGCTAATTCTGCTGATTCCCTATTGGTTCTGGTACACATTCCTGGGAGATTTATCATGGGACACCTGGTTTTTTCCTGAACCAAAATGAGGAACACTAATTTAAACTTTTACAAGTCATTAAAGTTGTCACATATGTAAGGTCATCGAAAGTTTTTACAGTAGCTAATTTATGGTGTTATGATTTAAGTGATTAAATACTAATTTTTCATATTAGAAGACAACAGATATAAGAAATTCAGGGGTCTTTATGTGGTCAAATTAGTCCAAACTTTTTGCAGACAATAGAAGGAAACTAGACTTGGAAATAAATATGCAAAACACGAAACCTATAATTATTTGACACACAGGCTTTAATCCTCTTCAAATCGAAGCTTGTGTTTAACATGTATGTTTCAACAGTATTACATGTTTTAAAGTGAAATCTTCCATTGTTTGATTAAAGAATTACATTTGTGTTCACTGTGTCTATTTTCTGTAAGGTAATTATGAAACACTTATTATGTATAAGACTGAGTTATGCTCTATGATGGAGTAAGCACAAATGTCTCAAAGAGAGAAAACAGCATGAAAATGTTTTAGTAAGCATGAGATTATTGGTGTGCTGCTGCTGCTGCTAAGTCGCTTCAGTCGTGTCCGACTCTGTGTGACCCCATAGACGGCAGCCCACCAGAATCCCTGGGATTCTCCAGGTAAGAACACTGGAGTGGGTTGCCATTTCCTTCTCCAATGCATGAAAGTGAAAAGTGAAAGTGAAGTATCTCAGTTGTGTCTGACTCTTCGCGACCCCATGGACTGCAGCCTACCAGGCTCCTCCCTCCATGGGATTTTCTAGGCAAGAGTACTGGAATGAGATGCCATCGTAGATATGCCATTATTCATTGAGGACTTGAAGGCAATGTACTGAAATTCTCACTCAGTTTTAAGTGATGTATAGGATATTTCCTGAATCTTTAGGATCATTTGTTAGCTTCAATAAATGCTTGGGAAAAGGCTATGTTTTGCAAAGTCATGGATATTATTTGATTATGTTTTTATCGCTAGACATTGCAGCCTTTTAAAAAAATCTTATTGATGTATAGCTGATTTACAATGTTTTGTTAGTTTCAGCTGTACAGCAAAGTGATTCAGTTATACATATATTCATTCTTTCTCAGATTCTTATCTCTCATAGGTTATCAAAGAATATTGAGTCTATGTGTCTGCTTCTGTTTTATAAATAAGTTCATTTAATTGTATTTTAGATTTCACATGTAAGTAATCATATATTTGTCTTTCTCTCTTTTATTAAAAATTTAAATTTATTTATTTTAATTGGAGGCTAATTACTTTACAATATTGTATTGGTTTTGCCATACATCAACATGAATCCGCCACGGGTGTACACATGTTCCCCATTCTGAACCCCCTCCCACCTCCCTCCCCATACCATCCCTTTGGGTCATCCCAGTGCACCAGCCCCAAGCATCCTGTATCCTGCAGCGAACCTGGACTGTCAATTCATTTCTTATATGATATTATACATGTTTCAATGCCATTCTCTCAAATCACCCCACCCTCTGTCTCGCATACAGGATTATGGTTACCATCTTCCTAAATTCCATATATATGCGTTAGTATACTGTATTGGTGTTTTTCTTTCTGGCTTACTTCACTCTGTATAATAGGCTCCAGTTTCATCCACCTCATTAGAACGGATTCAAATGTATTCTTTTTAATGGCTGAGTAATACTCCATTGTGTATATGTATCACAGCTTTCTTATCCATTCATCTGCTGATGGACATCTAGGTTGCTTCTTAACTTCAATTAGTATGAGATTCTCTAGGTCCATCCATGATGCTACAAATGACATTATTTCCTTCTTTTTATGGCTGGGTAATATTCCATTCCATTCTATTTATATTCCATATAAATATACATGTTTACCACATCTTCCTTATCCATTCATCTGTCAATGGACATTTAAGTTGCTTCCATGTCTTGGCTATTGTAAACAGTGCTGCTATGGACATTGTGCATATATCTTTTGGAACTAGAGTTTTCTGTGGATATATGCTCAGGAGTAGGATTGCTGGATCATATGGTAACCCTATTTTTACTTTTGTAAGGAACCTCTATACTGTTTTCCATAGTGGCTGCACCAATTTATATTCCCACTAATAATATAGGAGGGTTTCCTTTTCTCCACATCCTCCCTAGTGTTTATTATTTGTAAAATTTTTAATGATGGCCATTCTGACTGGTGTGAGGTGATACTTCATTGTAGTTTTGATCTGCATTTCTCTAATAATTAGCAATGTTAAGGATCTTTTCATGTGCCTATGGACCGTCTGTATGTCTTCTTTAAAGAGATGTCTATTTAGGTCTTCTGCCTATTTTTTGATTGAGTTGTTTGTTTCTTTTTTGCTATTGAGTTGTATGAGCTTTTATAAATTTTGGACATTAAGCCTTTGTTGGTCTCATTGTTTGCAAAAGTTATCTCCCAGTCCATAGGTTGTTTTTTCATTCTGTTTGTTTTCCTTTTCAATGCAAATTCTTATAAGTTCGATTAGGTTTCAGTTGTTTACTTTTGGTTTTATTTCTATTGCCTTGGGAGACTGACCTAAGAAAGCATTGTTATGATTTATGTCAGAGGATGTTTTGCCTGTGTTCTCTTCTAGGAGTTTTATGGGAGAAAATTTTCATTGTTTTTCAAATATGTTCTCTGCTTGGCTTATGTGATTTTTAAATACATTTTCAAGAGAGCAGTTGCTTGAGAATGCTGATGCTAAAGGTAATAATAATGCCAAACACAAGCCAGACATTTTATATGTTTTAAAATATAATTTATAATGATTAAACGGCAATTTTCAGAGTACCTATTTTGTTAATGAAAAAACTAAGACACAGACATTTAAGTTCATCAGTTCAGTTCGGTTCAGTCGCTCAGTCGTGTCCGACTCTTTGTGACTCCCTGAATTGCAGCACGCCAGGCCTCCCTGTCCATCACCATCTCCCGGAGTTCACTCAGACTCATGTCCATCGAGTCGGTGATGCCATCCAGCCATCTCATCCTCTGTCATCCCCTTCTCCTCCTGCCCCCAATCCCTCCCAGCATCAGAGTCTTTTCCAATGAGTCAACTCTTCGCATGAGGTGGCCAAAGTACTGGAGTTTCAGCTTTAGCATCATTTCCTCCAAAGAACACCCAGGACTGATTTCCTCTAGAATGGACTGGTTGAATCTCCTTGCAGTCCAAGGGACTCTCAAGAATCTTCTCCAACACCACAGTTCAAAAGCATCAGTTCTTCAGTGCTCAGCCTTCTTCACAGTCCAACTCTCACATCCATACATGACTACTGGAAAAACCATAGCCTTGACTAGACGGACCTTTGTTGGCAAAGTAATGTCTCTGCTTTTGAATATGCTATCTAGGTTGGTCATAACTTTTCTTCCAAGGAGTAAGTGTCTTTTAATTTCATGGCTGCAATCACCATCTGCAGTGATTTTGGAGCCCCCAAAAATAAAGTCTAACACTGTTTCCAATCAGTAGCCATACGAAAAATAAAAGATGATTACAATTGCAAGCCCTCATGGAAACATGATTAACCTAGCAATATAAAATATTAACATACAATTAGGGAGGTTAAGTAGAGTAATGTGGTAAGTAGAAGTGCATATATGCACATGTTTTCATTCACCCAGCCAGTCTATGTCTTTTGATTGATACATTTAAGTCATTTACATTTAAGATAATTATTGATATGCGTGATACTTACCATTTTCTTATATATTTTGGGTTTATTTTATGTAGGTTTTTTTCTCTTCTTTTGTGTTTGTTCTTTCCCAGAGAAGTTCTTTCAGAGAAGTTCTTTCAGCATTTTTTATAAGGCTGGTTTGGTAGCGAAGAATTCTCTAAACTTATGCTTGTCTGGAAAGATTTTGATTTCTCTGTCAGACCTGAATGAGAAACTTGCTGGGTAGAGTATTCTTGGTTGTAGGGTCTTCATTTTCATCACTTTAAATACATTGTTCTAGTCCCTTCTGGCTAGTAGAGTTTGTGTTGAGAAATCAACTGATAACTTTCTATGTTATTTGTCATTTTCCCTTGTTGTTTTTAATATTTTATTTGTTTAATTTTTGTTGGCTCGATTACTGTGTATCTCGGTGTGTTCCTCATTGAGTTCCTGGGACTCTCTGTACCTCCTGGACTTGGTTGACTATTTTCTTTTCCATGCTAGGGAAGTTTTCAGCTATTACCTCTTTGACTAATTTCTCAGGTCCTTTCTCTCTCTCTCCCTCCTTTTTCTGGGACCCCTATAATGGAAGGTTGGAGTGTTTAATGTTGTCCCAGAGGTCTCTTAGACTATTTTTTCATTATTTTTTCTATAATCTGTTTTGTGGCAGTGATTTCCACCATTTTGCCTTCCAGGGTCACTTATCTGTTCTTTTGCCTCAGTTATTCTGCTATTGAGTCTTTCTAGTGTGCTGTTCACTTCTCTCTCTCTCTCTATATATATTCTTCTGTAGTTCTCTAGGTCTTTGGTAAACATTTCTTGCATCTTCTTCATTCTTTTCCCAAGATCCTGGATCATTTCCACTATCATTATTCTGAATTCTTTTTCTGGAAAGTTGCCTATCTCCACTACATTTAGTTGTTTTTCTGGGGTTTTATCTTGTTCCTTTATCTGGGACATAACCCTCTACATTTTCATTTTGATTAACTTTCTGTGATGTGATTTTCATTCTGGCAGGCTACAGGATTATAGTTCTTGCTTCTTCTGGTGGCTTAGACGGTAAAGCATCTGTCTACAATGTGGGAGACCTGGGTTCGAGCCCTGGGTTGGGAAGATCCCCTGGAGAAGGAAATGGAAATCCACTCCAGTACTATTGTCTGGAAAATCCCATGGACAGAGGAGCCTGGTAGGTTACAGTCTATGGGGTCGCAAACTGTTGGACACGACTGAGCGACTTCACTTTCACTTTCTTCTGTTTGCCCTCTGATGGAGAAGGCTAAGAGGCTTGTGTAAGCTTCTTAATGGGAGGGACTGGCATGGGAAAAACTAGGTCTTGCTCTAGTGGGCAGAGTCATGCTCAGTAAAACTTCAATCTGATTGTCTGTTGGTGGCTGGGGCTGCCCTCCCTCCCTGTTGGTTGTTTGAGGGCTTATGCCAAGAGGCATCTCCCAGAACTGCTGCTGCCAGTGCCCCTGTCCTCACAGGAAGCCGCTGCTAACCTGCACCTCCCTAAGAAACCCTCTAACACTAGCAGGTAGGTCTGGTTCAATCCCCTGTGGGGTCACTGTTCCTTTCCTTTGTGTCCTGGGGCATGATTTTGTTTTTGCCCTCCAAGAGTGGAGTCTCTGTTTCTCCCAGTCCTAGAAGTCCTGCAGTCAAATCCCTGTGGCCTTCAAAACCAGATTCCTTGGGGATTCTTAGTCCCTTTGTCAGATCCCCAGTCTGGGAAAATGGATGTGTGGCTCAGAATCTTCACAACAATGGGAAAACTTCTTTGGTATTATTTTCCTCCAGTTTGTGGCTTGCCTATCTGGTGGGTATGGATTTGATTTTATCATTATTTCCCCCCTCCTACCATCTCACTGTGGCTTCTCCTTTGTCTTTTGGTGTAGGGTATCTCTTTTTGGTGGGTTCCAACATCTTGCTATCAATGGTTGTTCAACAACTAGTTGCTATTTTGGTGCTCTTACAGTGGAGATGAGTGCACATCCTTTTATTTGGCCGTCTTGAACAAATCTCCCCTCAGGCATGAAGATTATTTTGAGCTAAAGGCAATGGAGACCCTATGGATTCAAGAGAAACTACTAGTTTTCCCTTAACCACCTAGAATAATTTACATTGGAGGGGTTCCTCATAAAAAGAGTTATTGTCAGAGATAAATTTTATCTAATTGGCCCCATCTGTATGGTAGGGCAAACATATAATAACCAAACATATGCCCTTCTTCTTATCATCCTGTGAATGACCCTTCTGTCCTTAGAAGCCCCAGCTTCCCATCTCATTTCTTAGCTCAAGACGATATAAACACCCCATTTTGCCTTTCTGTCTCTGAACCTCTCATGTACATGGGATTTCTGCACATATGAAATTGAATTTGATTTTCTCCTGCTAATCTATCTTACATCAATTAATTTGACCAGCCAAAAGAGCAAGAAAAAAGGGAAGAGGAAAGGAAAAAATTTCCCCTTCCTGACACTAACTTCTTAAGGTCACAATACTGATTAGTGGAAAAACTTGGTTTGAATGCAAGTCTGTCAGAAAAAAACTGTGCTGATGCCACTCAGTTCAGTTCAGGTCAGTCGCTCAGTCGTGTTCAACTCTTTGTGACCCCATGAATCACAGCACGCCAGGCCTCCCTGTCCATCACCAACTCCCAGAGTTCACTCAGACTCACATCCATTGAGTCAGTGATGCCATCCAGGCATTTCATCCTCTGTCATCCACATGGTACTAGACTTTCACTTCTTGCAGTCCATTTAAAGCAGTTGGGATATTATAATGTCCATTGCTTCATTTTTAGTTGGTTGAAATATTTCAACACCTTGTTGTAGAGCCCAGTTGTTTTGCTATTTAATGTCAGACAGTGTACAATAATAATGTAAGTGAAGTTACCTAAGAATAAAACATTTAAACCAGCATTATGACCACACTTTAAAGTCACATTCATGATCTCTTTTTCCCCAAGAAGCATTTTTGTTCTTAAAAATAACAAGCTAAAATGTGAATTTCTAAAATGCTAAGGATATATAAAAATTTTGGAATTTGTTTCTAGGAATTTTTGGTGAGAATATTTTAGGGAGTCTCAGTTAAGAGGAGAGGATGAACATTCTAGTCAATTGATGCAGACTTTGAATGGATGGGTTAAAATACCACATAATAATAGATAGTTATTGGGATGGTTTGAAGTGTATGAACCAGTCTGTGAAACAGAGTGTTCAACTGGCATTGAGACAGCAGGTATTGCTTTTGGCTTGCACATTTAAAGCTTTCTGCCTAATTTACAGACTGTTAAAAGGAAAACCTGGTGGAACTTTAGAATGGCATTCCTTTAGAATACCCAGAAGTAGTCAGGCCAGTTGTGTGTTCTTCAAGGTATGATTCAGGCTTGCTTAGAGATAGTTCCCTTTCTCTTCCTCCATTGCTGTTAGAATGTGATCTATTTTGAGTTCTGATTCCTACTCATCTTGTGTGAAATGTGTCAGCTACAAATTGGCACTTAACAAAAGCACAGCCAATGACTGAACAACAAGGGCCTTTGCCACCTGCCTCTACAGAGATTGAGCCCCATGCTGCTGTAGGTGGTGACCTTCAACAACCCCTGAGGGAGTTCAGGGTGGAGAGAGGCACTCTGTACTCCAGGGAATCTGGTGGCACAGGTCTTTAGATAATTGGATGTTTTTAAGAACAGATTTTTACCTTGGGCGTGGGGTATCTCTTCACAGCTGCTCCAGCAAAGTGCAGCTGCTGCTCCTTACCTTGGACGAAGGGTATCTCCTCACCACCGCCCTTCCTGACCTTCAACATGGGATAGCTCCTCTAGGCCCTCCTGCGCCCGCACAGCCACTGCTCCTTGGACGTGGGGTTGCTCGCCCCTGCCGCTGCCTCTGGCATCAGGCTCGGGGTGGCTCCTCCCGGCTGCCCCTGTCCTCGGGTGTGGGGTAACTCCTCTTGGCCGTTCCTGCACCATCGCAGCCTGGCACTCTTGGCCACTGCCCCTGACCTAGGACGTGGGGGTAACTCCTCTTGGCCGCCGCCCTTCAGGCATGGGTCCTCCCGGCTTCTGCCCCTGACCTCGGATGTGGGGTAGCTCCTCTCAGCCGTGCTTAGTGCGCCGGTCGCAGCCGCCTGAGCTTAGTAAGTAAACCCAAGTAAGATGGTAGGTGTTGCAAGAGGGCATCAGAGGGCAGACACACTGAAACCATACTCACAGAAAACTAGTGAATCTAATCACACTAGGACCACAGCCTTGTCTAACTCAATGAAACTTAGCCATGCCCATGGGGCAACCCAAGATGGGCGGGTCATGGTGGAGGGGTCTGACAGAATGTGGTCCACTGGAGAAGGGAAAGCAAACCATTTCAGTATTCTTGCCTTGAGACCCCCTTGAACAGTATGAAAAGGCAAAATGATAATATACTGAAAGAGGAACTCGCCAGGTCAGTAGGTGCCCAACACTCTACTGGAGATCAGTGGAGAAATAACTCCAGAAAGAATGAAGGGATGGAGCCAAAGCAAAGACAATACCCAACTGTGGATGTGACTGGTGATAGAAGCAAGGTCCAATGCTGTAAAGAGCAATATTGCATAGGAACCTGGAATGTCAGGTCCATGAATCAAGGCAAACTGGAAGTGGTCAAACAAGAGATGGCAAGAGTGAACATCAACATTCTAGGAATCAGCAAACTAAAATGGACTGGAATGGGTGAATTTCAGTCAGATGACCATAATATCTACTACTGTGGGCAGGAATCCTTCAGAAGAAATGGAGTAGCCATCATGGTCAACAAAAGAGTCTGAAATGTAGTACTTGGATGCAATCTCAAAAACGACAGAATGATCTCTGTTCATTTCCAAGGCAAACCATTCAACATCACAGTAATCCAAGTCTATGCCCCAATCGGTAACGCTGAAGAAGCTGAAGTTGAAGGGTTCTATGAAGACCTACAAGACCTTTTAGAACTAACACCCAAAAAAGATGTCCTTTTCATTATAGGGGACTAGAAAGTCAAGAAACACCTGGAGTAACAGGCAAATTTGGCCTTGGAATGCGGAATGAAGCAGGGCAAAGACTAATAGAGTTTTGCCAAGAAAATGCACTGGTCATAGCAAACACCCTCTTCCAACAACACAAGAGAAGACTCTACATGTGGACATCACCAGATGGTCAACACCGAAATCAGATTGATTATATTCTTTGCAGCCAAAGATGGAGAAGTTCTGTACAGTCAACAAAAACAAGACCAGGAGCTGACTGTGGCTCAGATCATGAACTCCTTATTACCAAATTCAGACTTAAATTGAAGAAAGTAGGGAAAACTGCTAGACCATTCAGTTCAGTTCAGTCACTCAGTCGTGTCTGACTCTTTGCGATCCCATGAATCGCAGCACACCAGGTCTCCCTGTCCATCACCAAATCCTGCAGTTCAGGTATGACCTAAATCAAATCCCTTATGATTATACAGTGGAAATGAGAAATAGATTTAAGGGCCTAGGTCTGATAGATAGAGTGCCTGATGAACTATGGAATGAGGTTCGTGACATTGTACAGGAGACAGGGATCAAGACCATCCCCATGGAAAAGAAATGCAAAAAAGCAAAATGGCTGTCTGGGGAAGACTTACAAATAGCTGTGAAAAGAAGAGAAGCAAAAAGCAAAGGAGAAAAGGAAAGATACGAGCATCTGAATGCAGAGTTCCAAAGAATAGCAAGGAGAGATAACAAAGCCTTCTTCAGTGATCAATGCAAAGAAATAGAGGAAAAGAACAGAATGGGAAAGACTAGAGATCTCTTCAAGAACATTAGAGATACCAAGGGAATATTTCATGCAAAGATGGGCTAGATAAAGGACAGAAATTGTATGAACCTGACAGAGGCAGAAGATATTAAGAAGAGGTGGCCAGAATACACAGAAGAACTGTACCAAAAAGATCTTCATGACCCAGATAATCACGATGGTGTGATCACTCACCTAGAGCCAGACATCCTGGAATGTGAAGTCAAGTGGGCCTTAGGAAGCATCACTATGAACAAAGCTAGTGGAGGTGATGGAATTCCAGTTGAGCTATTTCAAATCCTGGAAGATGATGTGAAAGTGCTGCACTCAATATGCCAGCAAATTTGGAAAACTCAGCAGTGGCCACAGGACTGGAAATGGTCAGTTTTCATTCTAATCTCAAAGAAAGGCAATGCCAAAGAATATTTGAACTACCACACAATTGCACGCATTTGACACACTAGTAAAGTAGTGCTCAAAATTCTCCAAGCCAGGTTTCAGCAGTACGTGAACTGTGAAATTCCAGATGTTCAAGCTGGATTTAGAAAAGGCAGAGGAACCAGAGGTCAAATTGCCAATATCCACTGGATCATCAAAAAAGCAAGAGAGTTCCAGAAAAATATCTATTTCTGCTTTATTGACTATGCCAAAGCCTTTGACTGTGTGGATCACAACAAACTGTGGAAAATTCTAAAAGAGATGGGAATACCAGACCAATTAACCTGCCTCTTGAGAAATCTGTATGCAGGTCAGGAAGCAACAGTTAGAACTGGACATGGAACAACAGACTGGTTTTAAATAGGAAAAGGAGTACGTCAAGGCTGTGTATTGTCATCCTGCTTATATAATTTATATGCACAGTACATCATGCGAAATGCTGAGCTGGATGAAGTACAAGCTGGAATCAAGATTACCGGGAGAAATATCAATAACCTCAGATACGCAGATGACACCACCCTTATGGCAGAAAGTGAAGAACCACTAAAGAACTCCTTGATGAAAGTGAAAGAGGAGAGTGAAAAATTTGGCTTAAATCTCAACATTCAGAAAACGAAGATCATGGCATCTGGTCCCATCGCTTCATGGCAAATCGATGGGGAAACAGTGGAAACTGTGGCTCACTTTATGTTTTTGGGCTCCAAATTCACTGAAGATGGTGACTGCAGCTTGCTCCTTGGAGGAAAAGTTATGACTAACCTAGACAGCTTAGCAAAAAGCAGAGACTTTATTTTGCCCACAAAGGTCCATCTCATCAAAGCTATGGTTTTTCCAGTAGTCATGTATGGATGTGAGAGTTGGACTCTAAAGAAAGCTGAGTACCAAAGAATTGATGCTTTTGAACTGTGGTGTTGGAGAAGACTCTGAGAGTCCCTTGGACTGCAAGGAGATCCAACTAGTCCATCTGAAAGGAGATCAGTCCTGAGTGTTCATTGGAAGGTCTGATTTTGAAGATGAAACTCCAGTATTTTGGCTACCTGATGGGAAGAGCTGACTCATTTGAAAAGACCATGATGCTGGGAAAGATCGTAAGCAGGAGAAGAAGGGAAGAGGACAGAGGATGAGATGGTTGGATGGCATCCCTGACTCAATGGACAAGAGTTTGGGTAAACTCTGGGAGTTGATGATGGACAGGGAGGCCTGGCATGTTGTGGTCCATGTGCTTGCAAAGAATTGTACACGACTGAGTGACTGAACTGAACTGAACTGAACTGAAGCAAGGCAAGGTTGAGGGTGGGATGGCCATGGGTATACTTAGAAAACAGAGAAGTCCTGGAATCCTACTGTTGAGGTCAGAGGAAGCATTTAAAGAACTGAGAGTTTTAAACATGCAGACATTTTTTTTTTGGTTTTATTTTTATTATTATTACTATTTTTTACTTTATTTTACTTTACAATACTGCATTGGTTTTGCCATACATTGACATGAATCCACCACGGGTGTACATGAGTTCCCAACTCTGAACCCCCCTCCCACCTCCCTCCCCATATCATCTCTCTGGGTCATCCCAGTGCACCAGCCCCAAGCATCCTATATCCTGTATCGAACCTAGACTGGCGATTCACTTCTAACATGACAGTATACATGTTTCAATGCCATTCTCCCAAATCATCCCACCCTCGCCCTCTCCCACAGAGTCCAAAAGTCTGTTCTATACATCTGTGTCTCTTTTGCTGTCTCGCATACAGGGTTATCACTACCATCTTTCTAAATTCCGTATATATGTGTTAGTATACTGTATTGGTGTTTTTCTTTCTGACTTACTTCACTCGGTATAATCAGCTCCAGTTTCATCCACCTCGTTAGAACTGATTCAAATGTATTCTTTTTAATGGCTGAGTAATACTCCATTGTGTATACGTATCACAGCTTTCTTATCCATTCATCTGCTGATGGACATCTAGGTTGCTTCCATGTCCTGGCTATTATAAGCAGTGCTGTGATGAACATTGGGGTACACATGTCTCTTTCAATTCTGGTTTCCTTGGTGTGTATGCCGAGCAGTGGGATTGCTGGGTTATATGGAGAACAGTGTGGAGATTCCTTAAAAAACTGGAAATAGAACTGCCTTACACAGGCAGACTTTAAAATCTCACGTTTTGCAAGACGCAAGCCATTTACTTTTGGTTTATTACAAGCATTTGAAGCTGTCATTGAGAGAGAAAATATGACCTGTGAGGTTTCATGACATATGTAAAGCCTTACCCATTTTTCTAGTTACTCTCATATGTTTAGTCATTTAATGAAACAAGGTTTATTGGGAGATAAAACACCAGTACCACTATATGCACAAGCAAATAAATCAATAACAACTATTCTTTAAAATGCCTTATTATACAAAATTCATTTGTTTCTTTCCAAATCAATTATTTGTACATTTGGAACTTGATTTCTTTGCAAGCTAATAATTGGTTGTTTAAATCAGTATTAGTTGCTATTGAATACAATCTTTCCTTTATTGGACCCATTCTCTTTTGAAGATGGAATTTTAAGAAGTAAGGGGCTATGCAGAGTGAAGTAAGTCAGAAAGGGGAAAAATATCATATATTAATACATATATATGGGTTCTATAAAACTGTTACTAATGAACCTGTTTGCAGGGCGGGGCTAGAGATACAGTCGTAGAGAACAGACTTGTGGACACAGCTGGGGAAGGAGAGGGTAGGACGAATTGAGACAGTAGTGTTGACTATGTGTAAAATAGCTAGCAGGAAGCTGCTGTATAGCACAGTGAGCTCAGCTCAGTGCTCTATGATGACCTAGAGGGATGGGATGGTGGTGGAGGGATGTTCAGGAGGGAGGGATATGTATATATTTATGGCTGATTCACATTGTTGTATGAGAGAAACCAACACAACATTGTAAAGCAATTATCTGCCTGTTAAAAATAAAAACAAACAAAAAAAAGGAGTTGATTATTCTTTGTTTGCCTTTTGATATTGTTAAATCAATTAAACAAGACCATTAGCCTGAGGTGGCTTTAATGCCCTGGTAACCTGTGTAAGCAAACCAAATCTAGGTCTGTAAGGGCCTCAAAGTTATGAAATTTAAACTTAAGGACAATCAGTCACAAACAGCCAACTAAAGGTTCAGGCTATAACCAATCAATAATTTATTCATTTTGCTTCTGCTGTCTTTCTATAAAAATTTTTCCTCAAGCTACTGCCAGTGGCATGCTTCTAACTATTTCTTGTTTGGTTCCACCTGATTTCAAATTTTTTTTTTTTAATCCTCAGATAAACTCTTAAAATTTTTAATATGCCCTCAGTCTATCTTTAAACAGTATTAACTGATTTTCCACTTCTCATTTCCCTAGTCAGGCTACAGCATTTGCTAAATCATATATTCTTTGATTTTGACTTTTCCTTATGATTTTGAACCATGATACTGAGTGGAGGATTAATTCTTCTGCTATGTAATGTACTAGTCGTACCTTTCTTATGACAGATATCCTTATGATATAAGAAATTAAATGAGTTAGCATAGGTGAAGTGATAAAAGAGCTCCTGACACATAAACAGGCATTCATACGACTTCCTTAGAAGTTCAGTGGTTGAAACTCCATGCTTCCATTGCAGGGTCACAGGCTCAATACCTGGTCAGGGAACTAGGATTGCTCATGCTGCTGCTGCTGCTGCTGCTGCTAAGTTGCTTTAGTCGTGTCCAACTCTGTGCGACCCCATAGACAGCAGCCCACCAGGCCCTATCCCTGGGATTCTCTAGGCAAGAACACTGGAGTGGGTTGCCATTTCCTTCTCCAATGCATGAAAGTGAAAAGTGAAAGTGAAGTTGCTCAGTCGTGTCTGACTCTTAGCGACCCAATGGACTGCAGGCTACCAGGCTCCACCGTTCATGGGATTTTCCAGGCAAGAGTACTGGAGTGGGGTGCAATTGCCTTCTCCAAGGATTGCTCATGACACATGGCCAAAGAAAGAAAAAATAGATACTCAATATAAATTTGTTATAGTTATTGTTTTATCTGAATAACAGCAATAAACTCTAATTTTTTTTTCAGAAATCTAGCTCTCCCTCCAGTCTTTTCTCCACAGAACAAATCAGAGTGATCCTTTTTAAGGTGCAAATATGTTATTCCTCTATTTGCTCTTATTGCTTTACTTTAGTAGCTTCCTGTTCCTCACAAGATACATTCTAAATTCATTATTGTGATCTGGTTTCTCTTTAGTTTTCCTGCCTCATTTTAGAATTCCTCTACTCAAAATCCACAAGATCTTGATTTTATTCATAAATATAATGTTAAAAACAGGAATTAGTGCCTTCAGCTTTTAAAAAATCAGTTAATTCATAAATTAGTTGATTAAATTATCCCTTACAATAACTCCATATATAAATTTAGTTATTTTAACTCCCTTAAGTATTTCAAACTGCATTAAAAATTTTTAAATATCTTGGTCTCAGACACTTTAAAAAGCAAGTAAGTGTGCTTTTTTATCATAAGAAAATATGCATAACTTAAAGCTTACTACTTTTACCATTTTAAATTGTATAATTAGTTCAGTGTCATTAAGTACATTCATGTTGTTGTGTAAATAAACTTTTAAGTAATGCTTTAAAAAGTCCTAATTAAACTTAAAAGCTTCTGCACAACAAAGGAAACTATAAGCAAGGTGAAAAGACAGCCTTCAGAATGGGAGAAAATAATAGCAAATGAAGCAACTGACAAACAACTAATCTCAAAAATATATAAGCAACTCCTACAGCTCAGTTCCAGAAAAATAAATGACTCAATCAAAAAATGGGCCAAAGTACTAAACAGACATTTCTCCAAAGAAGACATACAGATGGCTAACAAACACATGAAAAGATGCTCAACATCACTCATTATCAGAGAAATGCAAATCAAAACCACAATGAGGTACCATTTCATGCCAGTCAGAATGGCTGTGATCCAAAAGTCTACAAGCAATAAATGCTGGAGAGGGTGTGGAGAAAAGGGAACCCTCTTAACACTGTTGGTGGGAATGCAAACTAGTACAGCCACTATGGAGAACAGTGTGGAGATTCCTTAAAAAACTGGAAATAGAACTGCCTTATGATCCAGCAATCCCACTGCTGGGCATACACATCGAGGAAACCAGAATTGAAAGAGACATGTGCACCCCAATGTTCATCGCAGCACTGTTTATAATAGCCAGGACATGGAAGCAACCTAGGTGTCCATCAGCAGATGAATGGATAAGAAAGCAGTGGTACATATACACAATGGAGTATTACTCAGCCATTAAAAAGAATACATTTGAATCCATTCTAATGAGGTGGATGAAACTGGAACCTATTACACAGAATGAAGTAAGCCAGAAAGAAAAACACCAGTACAGTATACTAACACATATATATGGAATTTAGAAAGATGGTAGTGATAACCCTGTATGCGAGACAGCAAAAGAGACACAGATGTATAGAACAGACTTTTGGACTCTGTGGGAGAGGGCGAGGGTGGGATTATTTGGGAGAATGGCATTGAAACATGTATAATATCATATATGAAATGAATTGCCAGTCCAGGTTCGATGCATGAAACTGGATGCTTGGGGCTGGTGCACTGAGATGACCCAGAGGGATGGTACGAGGAGGGAGGTGGGAGGGGCGTTCAGGATGGGGAACACGTGTATACCTGTGGCAGATTCATGTTGATGTATGGCAAAACCAATATAATATTGTGAAGTAATTAATAAGAAATAAAAAATCTAAGCATTTTAATTTTATAAATCTGATAAATCAAACCTGTAAATGCAGATTCTTTTAAAAATGCATATTCTTTCAACAAACTTAATTTAATTCTTTTATGCCCTTTACTGATGTGAAGAACTGACTAATTTGAAAAGACGCTGATGCTGGGAAAGATTGAAGGCGGGAGGAGAAAGGGTTGACAGAGGATGAGATGGCTGGATGGCATCACCTACTCAGTGGACATGAGTTTGAGTAAACTCCAGGAATTGATGATGGACAAGGGGGCCTGATGTGCTGCAGTCCATGGGGTCACAAAGAATTGGACATGACTGAGCGACTGTGCTAAACTGAACTGATGCCCTTTACATTAAGATAAAAATACCAATTAGATATTTCCGTGTTAGATGATAAGGCTATTATGTCAGATTATCTCAAACATTTGGAACTGTTAAATATGCTGTAAAACAAAATGTTTCAGGCAATTTAGTTATGAGAATGTATGAAGGTTTTATTATCGTCTTGATGCAAAGGAATAGGGTCCTAGTAGACCAATTAAAACACTCATTTTCTGTAGGGACATTATGCAAGGGAAAAAAAGAGCTGCATGATCAAGGTTAGACCTGTCAAGAAAAAACTTAGAAGATTTAGAAAGGGGCATAAGAGATGACTGTCCTTTTAAAGGAATGTTGAATATTCCCTTCAGAGGTTATTTGACTTTATAGGACTATGCAACTTTGATTGTCCTTCTACGACAATTTCCAAATCTGTAGGGAAAAAATTAGGTTGTAGAAAACTTGCACTTTTCAAATTATTCTCATTCATAGCACTGTAAATAAATTATGTGCTATAGAGACACAACTTGATGCCAAAAACTTGGCCTCCGTGCACCACTGCCAAATCAAATCTCAGAGACAGTTTTGGGTGTAGAAGAAAAGAATGACTTTAGTGCTTTTTTGGCAAAGGGGAACACAGTGGACTCATGCCTCTCAAAAACTGTGTGTCCTCATCAGAAAGGACATGAGGAATTTTATAATAATGTCTCGAGGGTTGGTTGCTGATAGGGATTACGGTGTGTGCAGGGCCTGCACTTCTTAATCTGGTCTCTGGTAGTCTTCTCTGGATGAAGAAGAACATCTTCCATTTGTTGGGGGTTTTAGTTCTGTAAAGAGGTCGAAAATAATGTTATGTGTATCACCCGCATGACCAGGACCCTGCTGAAGGCTGCCGAATTGCTTCTAAACTGCTCCTCTCTTGTCTCCACATTACCTCCCTTCTCTGCTTATTGTTGTTCAGTCACCGAGGTGTGTCTGACTCTTTGTGACCCCATGGACTTCAGCATGTCAGCCTTCCCTGTCTTTCACCGTCTCCTGGAGTTTGTTCAAACTCATGTCCATTGAGTCGGTGATGCCATCCAACCATCTCATCTTCTGTTGTCCCCTGCTCTGATTAGCAACAGTTCAGATTTGCCCTTTGAAACTCAGGGAAGGTCATGGAGGCTGGAGTATATTCCCTACAAACAAGAAACAGGGGACACAGAAAGGCTTTTGTACCCAGCAACTCCATAGGGTCCTGCTTGGTTTCAAACTCATTTCTACTCTAGAAAGATCATCTCAAACATTGTTTTTTAAATTATTAATCAGTCTTCATTTATTAGAAAATTCATTTTAGCAGTCCTGATTGCCTGTGTGTATGTCTATGTTTCAAATTCTCCTTTGAACCAGTTTTAACAACTTATTGATTTTTCATTAATAAGTTAAATAAAAATTTTGACAGTATCCATTTTTATATTTTAATGAATGTTCTTAATTTTTTAAGAATCCATATTTCATTACGTTAGTTTTTTTTTTTTTTTAATGTCTCATTAATCTTCTTGACTGACAATTGATAGTATCCTGAGAATGAACTGGTCACTGGTAGAACAAACTCGAATCTCTATAAAGTTCATCAGCAAATTGTTTATGCATTTGGTAAAAAGTAGGAATTTATTCCAGAGAAGGCAATGGCACCCCACTCTAGTACTCTTGCCTGGAAAACCCCATGGACGGAGGAGCCTGGTAGGCTACAGTCCATGGGGTCTCGAACAGTCGGACACGACTGAGCGACTTCACTTTCACTTTTCACCTTCATGCATTGGAGAAGGAAATGGCAACCTACTCCAGTTTTCTTGCCTGGAGAATCCTAGGGACGGGGGAGCCTGGTGGGCTGCCGTCTATGGGTCGCACAGAATCGGCCACGACTGAAGTGACTCAGCAGCAGCAGCAGGAATTTATTCACAGAGGAAGTTTTAAATTACAGCATGGAAAATGTCTTTATTTCAGGCCAGTTTTGGAAAAGAATTACAAACTTTTACAATTCTTCTAAAAAATCATTCCTAATATTTCTGGGACTGCAAAACCAATTACCCAGCTGAATAACTGCTACTATATATATATATATATCAGTATTATCATACAAATGCAGGTTATTTCTCCAGGACAGACCCCAGAGCTATTCATCACCTGGTCAGAGAATTGTAAATGAGAGTCATCCTGACTGCAGAAACTACAATTAAGGCATATCACAGAAATGTCACAGATGGTAATCAATCCTATCATCTTTGTTCTTCCTTTTTCAGAAAAAAACCCTGACCCAAGCATCAAGTTGGAGTGGATCTGAGGCTTTCTCTCACTTCCGTTCTTGAAAGTGAAAGTGAAAATGTTAGTCACTCAGTCATGTCTAACTCTTTATGATCCCGTGGGCTGTAGCCCATAGAGGATGGGCTCCTCTGTCCACGGGCTTCTCCAGGCAAGAATATTGGAGTAGTTTGCCATTTCCCTCTCCAACTCCCTTGCTTGGCAGCCTGCTGTAAACACTGTCGGTACTTTCCTTCACACAACCCGATGTCGGTAGACTAACTTCGCTGCAAGGCAGGCAAGCAGACCTGCATTAGGTTTGTTCTGTAACACATCTCTGGCTGTTTGGAGTAGAGTCTCAGGATGTTTCAGCCCAAGTCACAGGTAAGCATGCTGCATACCCTTTTTAAAGGAGGCATGCAAGTAAGCTACAGCCCATGGGGTCACAATTTTTTTCAAGCCTTGCTTTTTTCTGTGTGATATGTATACCATATATACCTTTGCTTTTTATGTCTTTCTACTTTTCATCCCCTAATTTTGATAGATAGAACTGCTCACTCTTTTAACTGTTATAGCTAACCTCTTTGCTGCAAGGTTACATTCAACAAATCTGTTTATTGCCCGATTGGATTCTTCATTCTTACGTTGCTCACTTGATGCCGTTCTTTCATTGACATCCATCTTCAAATACTCAATTTCATGCAAAATGACTTTCATTTCCTTAGCACATCAGGCTGTCTCTTGCCCTCAGCTCTTGTACCAAAATCTGGATTTTCCCTGTCCCTCCTTCTGAGATGAACTTCCTATTAAAAGCTTTTCCTGCTTTGCGATTCAGGGTTCCTATCACAACTGTATATATCTCTCCTGTAGTGTTCATCACACCATCTTATAAATACCTATTTCCTTGCCTGTTGTCTCTACTAGGCTTTAATCTTCTAAAGAATGGTAACAATGTCTTGTTCACTACTGCAACTTTCGCCATAAACAGAGGCACATAGAAGGTGCTCAATACATATGTCTGAGAAAAAAAAAAAGATGAAGTTCAAGACCAGCTCTGAGATTTCAGTGCTATATTCTGATTTAATTTTTTAAAAGATTGAAGATTATTGCCTAAATCCATGCTGTCAAGGGCTTCCTTGGTAGCTCAGACAATAAAGTGTCTGCCTGCAATGTGGGGGACCTGGGTTCAATCCCTGGGTTGGGAAGATCCCCTGGAGAAGGAAATGGCAACCCACGCCAGTACCCTTGCCTGGAGAATCCCATGGATGGAAGAGCCTCGTAGGCTAAGTTCGTGGGCTCGCACAGATTTGGACACGACTGAGTGGCTTCACTTGCACTTTTCATGCTGTTGAAGCAACTAAAGGATCTAAGGCAGCTTTAGTAGGCTTTTTGCTAGTCATCATTTATATTAGCCTTATCTAGCTGATTCTTCATTACTGGTGGTGTTGAATCACTACCTCTTTTATACAGCAATACTGAGGATATGCTGGCAAAAGACACTGTGGTCTTATTAGAAATGCTTATAGTGCTGGATGAGCAATCTAAAAACAGAGATCAAATTTCCTATTGCCATAAAAACTACAGCATCTCCTCTCTGCCCACACAGATGGAAGATTTATAGCATAATAAATGATGAAATAATTTCAAGACATCATGTATCTTCAGCTGCTAATTAGGTGTTTTTACCACAGGCAGACACATGCTTTCAGTTTGCTGGTGTTAAAGGGAAACTCTGATTACAGATCATTTCCATAGGTGAAGACTGGTTCCTATGTTTTTCATTTTGTATTGTTTTTTAAAAAACTTCTTTTGAAAATTTGCTTTGAACCACTCAAAATTTCCAGTGATGGTGCAGCAATCCAGTTGGCTATGGCCTGGAGACTAACTAAATACAATTAGCACTTAATGGTTAGCTGTAATTTTCAGTGTATCGATCACATGTGATTGTACCATATTTGTGTTGAGTGACTCCCTGGTCAGTTCCAGTCCCAGATGCAGTTGCTACATTCTTGGAATCACTGTATGAACAAGCTAATTGTGTTTATTTTTTTAGTTATGATAAATTTTCAGGTAACACACACATCATGAAAACAGTTAATGACAACAGATGCTACCAATTACTTTTGTAGTTCTATATCTTAAAAAAAGATTGAGGGTTAAATATGTATATCAAATAGAATTTTTTTTTCCTTTTATATTCAAATTTGTGAGGAACTGTTTGTTGAAAGAAGTGAAATAGTGTAAAATAATAATTCAGTGTTTGAAATTGTTATGCAGACAACTTCACAGTTCTAGTGTCAGGGAAAGAGTTGATACACAATATCATATTACCTTGTGTAGTTATGGCTTATGATCATTGTGTTTTGAAGGGTGAGATTTGGCTTTGAGATCCAGAGAGTTGTCACAAAGATTCCTCCAAAGATCATTTTAAGAAGACATCACTAAGAGTCTTGACTTCCCTGGTGGTCAGGGAGGTGATTAAGTGATTGAGACTCCTCATTTCACCACAGGGTGCACAGGATCTATCCCTGTCTGGGAACTAGGATCCCACATGCCAACTGGCATGGCCAAAAAGAGAATCCTCTTCATAACTGTGAGTTGTTTTGGATGCTGGAAATGTCTGGCATGTATTTTGTCTAATCCTGTCCCTTTTCAAACCAGCTCTCAATCTAACAATGATTTTTAAAATGGATTTTACTTTGGTACCATATCTCACATTACTAATGATAATATTGTCTTACTACCTAATCTGATTATGAGAAAATACCTGTAGAGTGAAACTAGTTAGCTAGTAAAAGATGCTGTCTCATAATCCATTAATATAAAATACTATTACTATATTATGAAAGCAACTAATATTTTCTTTTTTCTTCTAGTAATTGTCTATCTTCACACAGAATGTTAGACACTAGAAAGAATAATAGTTATTTTAATTCTACTTTTTAAAATTCTCAATATTAACAAATATATAAGTTAATCCTTTCAGGATGGGGATGAGGAGATTGATTAAGTATCCCAAAGACTAGGAAAGGCTAATCTGAAAGTTAACAACTGCTTTTAGAAAAACTAGATGGGCTACTCTCGTCCTCTAGAATGTCCCTCAATGATCCTTGCCTCTCGGTGTTTATGTATCAGGGTTGGTGAGTGCAGCCAGCAGAATTCTGCACTAGTGATGATATATTACCTCCAAGGTGAACTTTTAAAAGACATTGCTCTTCTGTCCTCCAGCACTCCTCTCTCTTGTATCCCAATGCAAGCCAACTGCCATGTCATGAGGAGGGGCCCATGTGATAAGGATCTGAGAGCTCTGGGCAATAGCCAGTAAGAAAGTGCAACCCTTTGCTAGCAGCCATAGAGACAAGCAATTTGAGAATCACATCCTTCAGCCCCAGTCTAGCCTTAAGATGATTTTTTACTCCAGCTGTCATCTGAACTGCAACCTCATGATAGCCTCTGAGCTAGAGCTGCTCAGTTAAACTATTTTGGAATTCCTGATCCACAGATAATGTGAGATAATGAACATTTGTGGTGTTAAGCCGCTGAGTTTTGGAGTGATTGTTTTCATAGCAGTAAACCGCAAGTATAAAAACTATCAGGAATCATACATTGGATACCCACAACTCCACATCTGTCTGCACATGTATACTTATACATTCATAAAAATGCATAACATCCTCAACTACTTACGTTTTTAAACCTTGGCAACTCTCTACTTTTCCTTCCTGATAAGATATAGAAAGAGGTATAAAGAATCAATTTTGTGGTAAGCATTTGTGTTAGCACCCCAGGAATTAGAGGTCATGGAGTGTGAATGTTATACTGATGTGTGTGGTGTGTGTGCAGGGGCTAGACTCCCTGTCAGGATATATCCTGGCAGAGGGATAGAATGGATCCTTGAATGACTCAGTCATACAACTGGGGCAATAAGAAATAAAAGTTATCTCAATCAAAGACAGGCAGCTCAATTCCAAGGACCATTCTGTTGGTTTCTTCTTGTGTGGTTCTCTGTAATGTTCAAAGTATATTTTTTCTAAGACTGTCATAATGTAATAATATCACCACATAACTAGATGGCTTAACATAACAATCACCACAGACTAGATGGCTTGCAACAACTGAAATGTATTTTCGCACAGTTGTAGAGGCCAGAAGTCTGAAATCCAGGTATCTGCAGGTCACGCTCCAGCTGAAGACTCTAGGGGAGAAGGCTTCCTTGTCTATTCTAGCTTCTTTTGATTCTAGGCATTCCTTAGCTTGTGTGTGTGTGCTCAGTTGACCAGTCATGTCCGACTCTTTGTCAGCCCATGGACTGTAGCCCACGAGGCTCCTCTTTCCATGGAATTTTCCAGGCAAGAATATTGGAGTGAGTTGCTATTTCCTACTCCACGGGATCTTCCCAACCCAGGGATTGAACCTGTGTCTCCTGTATTGCAGGCATATTTTTTACCACTGCGATTCTCTGGCTTATGGCAGGATAAATCCCATCTGTGCTTCTATCTTTAGCCTTGAGTCTTTGCATCTTTTTGTATCCTCTCCTCTTATAAGGATATTTGTCAGTAGATTTAGTTCAGTTCAATCACTCAGTCATGTCCGACTCTTTGTGACCCCATGGACTGCAGCATGCCAGGCTTCCTGTCCTTCACCAATTCCTAGAGCTTACTCAAACTCATGTCCATCAAATCAGTGATGCCATCCAACCATCTCATCCTCTGTCATCCCCTTCTCCTCCCGCCTTCAATCTTTCCCAGCATCAGGGTCTTTTCAAATGAGTTAGTTTGTCGCCTCAGGTGGCCGAAGTATTGGAGTTTCAGCTTCAGCATCAGTCTTTCCAATGAATATTCAGGACTGATTTCCTTTAGGATGGACTGGTTGGATCTCCTTGCATTCCAAGGGACTCTCAAGAGTCTTCTCCAACACCACAGTTCAAAAGCATCAATTCTTCAGTGCTCAGCTTTCTTTATAGTCCAACTCTCACATCCATACATGACTATTGGACAAACCATAGCTTTGACTAGACGGACCTTTGTTGGCAAGGTAACGTCTTTGCTTTTTAATATGCTGTCTAGGTTGGTCTTAGTTTTTCTTCCAAGGAGAAAGCATCTTTTAATTTCATGGCTGCAGTCACCATCTGCAGTGATTTTGGAGCCCCCCAAAATAAAGTCTGTCAGTGTTTCCATTGTTTCCCCATCTACTTGCCATGAAGTGATGGGACCAGATGACATGATCTTAGGTTTCTGAATGTTGAGTTTTAAGCCAACTTTTTCGCTCTTCTCTTTCACTTTCATCAAGAGGCTCTAGTTTGTCTTCACTTTCTGCCATAAGCGTGGTGTCATCTATATATCTGAGTTTATTGATAATTTCTCCCAGCAATCTTGATTCCAGCTTGTGATTCACTCAGCCTGGCATTTTGCATGTTGTACTCTGCATATAAGTTAAATACGTAGGGTGACAATATACAGCCTTGACGTACTTGGTTCACCCTAAATCCAGGATGATCTCATTTCAATATTTTTAGCTTCATTACATCTACAAAGGCCCCTTTTCAAAATAAAGTCCTCTTTACAGGTTCTTGATTAGAATTTGGACATATCTTTTTGGAGGTCACTATTCATAAAGTCACCCACTGAATGAAGCAAGAATGGGATTTCTCCATAGGCTGTGGTGACTTGAAGGCTTCTCTTTGCTAGGTTGTCAGCTGGATTAGAGCTGTGGACCTATTTGGTCAGCAGCAACAGCAACAGCAATGCTGGTGAAACAAGCTCATGTGTTGGGAACACTTTCTGTATATATTTTATAGGCTTAAAAAAGGAGATAAAAATTCTTACTTCATTCAAAAAAGGTAAATGACGAGCTGAGAGAGAGACATTCTAGAAGCAAATTGAAACAGATTCATGGTGAAATAGATATATAGCAATCATTTCAATAAAGTAAGTTTCCAAAATAGAGATCCAGCAATCACTTCAGCAAAGAAACTTTCTAAATCTCTGACTTTAATACAGAGAAAGATGTCTCATTTCTTACTTTTAATTAAAAATCTAAAGATGAAGGTAAAATCAAAATCATGGGAAAAAATATGGCAGAAGGGTATATTTTTAAACCAACTCGCCAGCCAACTCCATACACTTTTTTGGGGGACTGTGCCCCATGGCATGAAGAATCTTAGTTCACCAACCAGGTCTCAAAGCCACATCCCCTGTAGTGGAAGCACAGAGTCCCTCACCCCACATACTGGAGAAGGGAATCCTTGGCAGGGAGAATGGTAAAGATCACTAGGGCGAGTATTGAGCTATTCAGTTCAGTTCAGTTCAGTCACTTAGCCGTGTTCAGCTCTTTGCCACCCTGTGGACTGCAGCATGCCAGGCCTCCCTGTCCATCACCAACTCCCACAGTTTACTCAAACTCTTGTCCATTGAGTTGGTGATGCCATCCAACCATCTCATCCTCTGTTGTCCCCTTCTCCTCCCACCTTCAATCTTTCCCAGCATAAGGGTGGGAAATGAGTCAGTTTTCAATGAGTCACTTTTCAAATGAGTCAGTTCTTTGCATCAGGTGGCTAAAGTACTGGAGTTTCAGCTTCAGCATCAGTCCTTCCAATGAGTATTCAGGACTGATTTCCTTTAGGATGGAGTGGTTGGATCTCCTTGCATTCTAAGGGACTCTCAAGAGTCTTCTCCCACATCACAGTTCAAAAGCATCAATTCTTCGGTGCCTAGCTTTGTTTATAGCCTAACTCTCACATCCGAACATGACTACTGGAAAAACCATAGCTTTGACTAGACAGACCTTTGTTGGCAAAGTAATGTGTCTGATTTTTAATATGCTGTCTAGGTTGGTCTTAGCTTTTCTTCCAAGGAGCAAGCGTCTTTTAATTTCATGGCTGCAATCACCACCTGCAGTGATTTTGGAGCCCAAAATTAAAGTCTGTGACTGTTTCCATTGTTTTTGCATCTATTTGCCGTGAAGTGATGGAACCAGATGCCGTGATCTTAGTTTTCTAAATGTTGAGTTTTCATCAATATTCTATGAAAGTTTCACTTTCATCAAGATGCTCTTTAGTTCTTCACTTTCTGCTATCAGAGTGGTGTTATCTTCATATCTGAGGTTATTGATATTTCTCCCAGCAATCTTGATTCCAGTGCCTCATCCAGTCCAGCATTTCTCATGATGTACTCTGCATATAAGTGTGATTATACCCAGATGATCTTCAGATTTCAAAATCTTATAGATGTTTTCTTTTTAAATGGAATGTGTTATTTCTAATTGTAAATAATTTATAAAATGCTTTTATTTCTCAGATCCTTAGGCTAACACCGTGAATGGGTATGATTATTACCATTTATGATAGAAACTTTATCCAAATGGCTTCAATAATTTCTCCCCTCCCATTACTTTATGATTCTTGGCAATGTTACTTTGCCTCCTGTCTCATTAAGAGGTGGGTTTATTTCTTTACCTCTTGAATGTGGGTTGGCCTTGTTTGTTGCTTTAACCAATAAAATGCAGTGGAAATGATGCTCTGTTCCTTCTGAGACTAGACCTCAAGTTTTCACAGCTTTCTCACCCTTCTCACAACTCTGGACTCTATCTTAGAAGAGCTGTCTTGAGCAGTGCCTTGGTTTCCCTTCCTCTATCATAAAAATGATGACTAATTTACAAACTGATATATTTTCCTCATGTAATAATTTTGATTTTAATTTAATTAGTTCATTAAATTTATTTATATAATTTCATTATTATATAATTTTAATATTTTAATTTATATAATATATATGTTTAATGTTAACCTTCAGTATACCCTGCTTCACTCATGAGTGGTTGACAATTAGGGAAATGTATCAGTATCTAAGGTGATAAGAGTAGCAAGGGTTTCTGTTTTTAAAATATCTTTTGGCCAGTTTTATCCCTGCTTTAGGTTTCTCAAGATACTAATCATTTCGGGGGCAGTTGTGAGCCACTGTGGCTCTGATATAAGCTTTCTGCTGTTAAAGAGATTAGTTGGATATAATAGGAATCTAGGTGCATCTTTACGGTAGATTAATTACATCAGTGGCCCCAATCTGTTACGCCTCCTTTTATCCATGACCTTTGCATTGTGACTTTGTAGGTCCTCTCATTAAAGACACAAAGTTTCTTTCTGTCCTTGGATTCTGAGTTTGGCCCTGTAATTTGCAGACTTGATGTATGTAGACATTTTAAAAAGGGCTCATTACTGCTGCTTCTGCTCTTGAACCTATGCCTTTCTTAAGGGAACACACTCAGCCTAATTTGTTGGAGGGATGTGAGTGGCATGTGGGCTGAGTCAGGTCTCTGCACTGACAGCCAGTCAACCACAGATGGGCAAGTGAGTCCAGCAGATGCCAGTAGAGGTCTACCTCATCTAAACAGCTTGCACAGACTTGTGCACTAAATAAAAGTTGACTTGGGGAGTAGTTTATTTATAGTAATATTGTAGCAGCAGTTAACTTATGCAAATCTTATTCAAGGTTTCTTTTTTATGGGGAGTGAAGATCCCAAATGATAACATAAGAGACATTTTCTTTTCCTTAGATTCAGATGGTTCAACTATGAGATTCCAGAGGCCTCATAATTTGGCTAGATGGGACTGTAATCACAACTTTAATGGTGAGGATCAATAGGACATGTGTTTTAGGGCCACTGATGCATGCCTCATGTACAAGAAGCAGTATTAAGCCAAATGCAGAGTATTAATTACCAGAGAACACACACTTTTTTTTTTTTGCTATATATTTTTTGGCCTATATTTTTGCTAATGGAATGCAGTAACCTGATTATAATAAATCCTGGTGGACTCAGGAAAAAAGCTCTTAGTGACATTTTGTAATGTCTAGTTGCACTAAATCCAAAGTGAGGTCAGGAGGAATTTCGAAGCCACCATTCAAAGACTTTCTTGGTACATAACTTGTTCATAAAATATTTCCAATATATTCACTATACAATCACATTTTTCTGCCCCTTCTAGAAAATTTTGCAAGGTAACATATATTTTCTTTTCAATCTTTCGTATTAGTTTTTCAATCCTACCCCTTTTGACTTTGGTATTTCCTTTCATTAAAAAATAAAAAATAAAAAAGATGCCAAAGTGCTACAGTTTGCAATTTTATTTTCTACTTTTAAAATAAAAATGTCACTTAAAATTTATTGTAAGCATAATATATAATGGTTATATAATGTTTAATTGCATGAATACTATAATTTAACCATTTCCTTTTTTCCATTTTGTCACTATTCAAAATAACTACTGTAGTAATATTTTTTGTTTTGCATTTCTACTTATTTCCTTATGATAGATTTCTAGAAGTGGGATTACAGGTCCAAATATCATAAACATTTAAACATTTAAGGTTCTGACTACATACAGCCAAAGATTTTAAGAAAGACTGTGTTTCTTCCTGAAGTGTGTATGAGAACACTACTCTTAACAGCAAACTTGCCAGAAATGAGCATATTCTTGAAAAATTACTCTTTGATAGTGTATTATTCCATTTGCAAAGCCCAGTAGTGGTAAAAAAGTAACAAAAAATAGTGAGTCATTTGATTAAAGATCACTGAGGTGGTTGTGAAACTGATGGAGCTAGAAAGCTAGCAACTTGTCTCCTCCCCTCTCCCTCATGCTTCTCAAGTGGCCTGTAAGAGAAGTTTGTGATTGGATTCTACTTTCCAGCTAATTTTGGGCATCTCTTGGGGTTTTCTTTTGGTATTCTGGTTACTTAAAGAAGTGGGAATGAGGCGACAGATGCCACAGGGAAAGTAGCAACTAGCCCCAAGAATATGACTTCAGGGCAGACGGAGACATACTTACAGATAAAAAGACTATGTTATAATGTGTGAATGGTTTAATACTTTGAAGAGGAGACAATGGGATACAGCGGGAATAGTGGAAGATTCAGAATATGACAGACTTGGTTAGATTCCCATCTGCCCTTATGAGAAAGTTGTCTTGGGCAACCAAAGTGTATATTAGTTGTTCATTGGTGTCCGACTCTTTGCAACCCCATGGACTGTAGCCCTCCAGACTCCTCTGTTCATGGGATTCTCCCGGCAAGAGTACTGGAGTGGATTGTCATTTGCTCCTCTAGGGGATCTTTCCTGCATCTCCTGTGTCTCTTGCATTGAAGGCAGAGTCTTTACCACTGAGTCATCTGAGAAGCCTCTCAAAATTTATAGACCTTCACTGTTAAACCATAAATGGCCATCCAATTCACTTATATTTTCTTTTCTTTTAAATCTTTTTCTTTAATTTTTATTTTTACTTTATTTTACTTTACAAAACTGTATTGATTTTGCTTCTGGGCACATCTAAAGACATGTGGGATCTTAGTTCCCCAAACAGGTATCAAACCTGTACCCCCTGCGATGAAAGTGCAGAGTATTAACCACTGGAACACCAGGGAAGTCCCCACTTGCATTTTCTTTGATGATTGCCATTATTAGGTATATTTACACTGTGCTGTTATTTACTCACAATATAGCACCATTTCTCATAATAATCTTACTATGTGGTGACTGCTTTCTCTTTAAAACACACACACACACACACACACACACACACACACACACACACACACACGAAACAAGGAAAATATGTCTCTGATTTGGGCTTCCCTGGTGGCTCAATGGTGGGCTACCATCCATGGGGTTGCAAAGAGTTGGACACGACAGAACACACATGCATAATGAATAAATTTGGAAGCTTGATAAAGTTTATAATGTTTTAAGCAACTTACAAAATGTTGTGGACTAGGTGATAAGATCTTTAGGACCCTGGTGGGCATGTGGGCTATTCCCCACTGACTACAGTATAATTCGCTTTCCCAGTGGTAGTGCCTGAGGGAGCAGTGGCCAGAATGAATACCTGGGCTGCCTCATTTGCTGCATGGAACTTCATCCCTAGTGAGATGACTATTATCAGAAGCCATGTGCCTGGGACTACACCTAGAGAATCCTAGGCATTTATGGGGATTTCCCTAATGAAAGGCATCTAGGAGGAAGGCAATATTTTGGTGTGTCAAACTGATACAAAAGCTGGGGCTGAGATATGGCTATAGCCAAGCCATGACTTTGGAGAGAATCTGCCTCCATACTTAGGAGGCTAGAAACCTGCACAGAAGATCTTTGCCTCAAACCCACTGTAGTTTAGAGACTACTGAAAAACTCATTGGTTATAATAATTATCTAAACATTGATAGAGAGGTAAATTTTAATGAAGACACAAATGGTAATTTCCCACTGCCAAGTCTAGACTAGTTATTTTAAATTCACAAGAAATGTAGAACATGTGTTGACCTATAATGCCACATTTGATTAATTGTGACTGTTATTAGGATTGTCAGTAATTCCTGTAGCTAAATTTATTGTGTAGACATATGCATTGATTATTGAGCTAGGAACATTGATGTGTCAGCTATGCCACAGGCAAATCATTTCAGCTCAATATAGAAAGACAGAGTTTGAAATTCTTTCAAATTCTTCTAATAAAACCACCTATTAGAACTAGCCCTACTTGACTGGACAATCATAATTAGGAAAGGGATGTTGGTTTCCCTAAAGAGGAGTCTTCTACTAAGTGAGGATTAATTTGAGAATTAGAGAAATTACTTAGAATCATAAATAGCTGAGAGGAAAATGTTTTAAAGATTTGTATTAGGTTGGATGATAGTGGTTCAAAGAGTTGTTGGAGTTGTTCTTTGTGAGAAATGTTGTTAATGCAGACTGAAAGATTAGCAGAGGCTTGTAAGGAAGTAAATGAGGCAATTCTCATTAAAATACAGTTTCTTTGGACTGAGTAGAGATGAACAAAGTGCACTGTTCTTGTATTACTCATTGGTGAAATATTAGTTGGACAGAAGAAGCCACTTAGACTTAATTTGGTTTGTTTTTCTTTTTTCCTTCTGTGTTTTGTGATGTTTTCATTTCACAAGGGATGTTCATAGGGTTTCACTATCAATGACACAGAAACTAATGTTGATAGAACCAGAGACTTCTAGAGTTCGAAATCTCTTCCTTATGTAATGACAAAAATTATTGCCATACCCCAGCTAGGGGTTGATTTGGTAAGAGGAGACTCAATCTTCTGTTACCTATTTACTCTTTTGCTTCAGTGGTGATGGAGGGGAGCAGAGTAACATTAATCTTGAGCCCTTCTAAGAAATTTGTAACGTGAATTTCTAGAGAAAAAGTTTAGGTCTGTGATCTATAATAAAAAAAAATAATTATATGATTTTCATCTCAGTTTTTGGTACAGAGCTCCTAAATCCCTTGGAATTTCCTAAAACAAAGCTGTCTTTTGTTATGGCAATGAGGTTGCTTTTATTTTAATTGGAGGATAATTACTTTACAATGTTGTGATGGTTTTTGCCATACATCAATATGAATTGGCCATAGGTATACATGTGTCCCCTACCATGCGGAGCCCCTTCTGCCTTCCTCCCCACCCTATCTCTCCAGGTTGTCACAGAGCACTGGCTTTCGGTGGCTATCTATTTTACATATGGTAATATGTTTCAATGCTATTCTGTCAAATCATCCCACCTCCTTCTTCAACTGAATTCAAAAGTCTGTTCTTTATGTTTGTGTCTCCCGTGCTGCCCTGCACATAGGATCATTGGTACATCTTTCTAGATTCCATATATGTGTGTCAATACGTATTTTTTAAACCAGACCTAAGGATGCAGGCTGGTTGCCAGTGGAGCCAATCATGTGACTCTTAGTCTTATCTCCCTGACCTCTCGGCAGGGTAGAGGGGCTGGAGCTTGAATCAGTCACTGGTGGCCATGGATTTAATCAACTATGCCTAAGTAATAAAGCCTCCATAACCCCTCCCCTACACAAAAAATAATAGATAGTTGATAGAGCTTCTGCATTGGTGAACCTGTGGAGATTCCCAGAGAGTGGCACCCTTTCCTCGTACCTTGCCCTGCATCTCTTTCATCTATCTGTTACTGAGTTATAACCTTATAAAAAATTAATAAGTAGAAACCTCAATTAAATAGTGTTGGGAGACCAAAAGATAGAGCTCTCATGCTCTGTGATGATAGCAGAGCCCAAGAGGAAGAAGAATGACTCCTTTCCTGGCAAGGACTCAGCCAATAGAAAGCCACGGACTCTCTGTCTACTGGTTTACTGTGGCCCTTCCAAATTCCTTTTTCCTCTAGAAGTATGTTTTCCTTCCATAGCTGTGTGGGGACTTGCATGTGATTTGCCATGATTATGGACCCCTAATTGTAATTCTCTGCTGATCCTGAATAAACCCATCTTTCCTAAAGAAATACCTAGAATTTTATTTATTTCAGGCCAACATCCTTTTATAGTAAACCAGTCATCTAGTAAGTAAAATGTATCTCTGAGTTCTGTGAGCTGTGCTAGCAAATCACAGTAGTTTCCCCTTATTTGTGATTTCACTTTTCTATGTTTCAGTTATCCAAGGTCAACCATGGTCTGAAAATATTAAAATAAAAATTCCAGACATAGACAATTATGTTTTAAATTAAGTAACATTTTGAGTAGTATGATGATATCTCATGCTGTCCTGCTCCATCCTGCATGGGATGACTCATCCCTTTGTCCAGCGTATCTAAGTTGCATTTGTTACCCAGTAGTTAGTCACTTAGTGGCCACCAGGACTGTCAGACCCACTGTCATGGTATTATAGCGCTTATGCAAGCAACCCTTACTTGAGTTAATAATAGCCTCAAAGTGCAAGTGCTAGTGATGCCAGCAATTTGGATTTGTCAGAGAGAAGCTGTAAAGTGCTTATTTAAAGTGAAAAGGTAAAAGTCCTTGACTTAATAAAGAAAGAAAAACAATTATATATAAGCTGAGGTCGTTAAAATCTATGATATGAACAAATCTGGGCTTCCCTGGTAGCTCAGCTGGTAAATAATCTGACTGCAATGCATGAAACCCTGGGTTGATTCCTGGGTTGCGAAATTCTCCTGTAGAAGGGATAGGCTACCCACTCCAGTATTCTTGGCCTTCCCTGGTGGCTCAGACAGTAAAGAATCTGCCTGCAATGTGGGAGACTTGGGTTCAATCCCTGGGTTGGAAAGATCCCCCAGAGGAGAGCAAGGCAACCCACTGCAGTATTCTTGCAGAATCCCCATGGACAGAGACCCATGACAGGCTCTGTCACAGTTTGGACACAACTGAGTGACTAAGCACAGTACAGCACATGAGCAAATTTATTTGTGAAATTGTTAAGAAGGAAAAAGAAATTCATGCTGAGTTTGCAGTAGTACCTCCAACTGCAAAAGTTATGGCCACAGTGAGATATTGCTTAGTTAAGATGGCACAGACATTAAACTTGTACAGGGCAGTATTTTGAAAGGAGAGACCACATTCATATAAATTTTATGACAGTATGTTGTTATAATTGTTCTATTTTTATTATTATTCTGTTTTATTAATAGTTGTTAATTTGTTACTGCACTTAATTTATAAATCAAACTTTATCACAGTAGCCACTGTGGAGAACAGTATCGAGGTTCCTTAAAAAGAAATAAAAATAGAGCTACCATATGATCCTGCAATGCTGAAATCCCTGGATAAATACTCCTGGGCATATACCCAGATGATAATCTAATTAGAAAAGATATCTGCACCCCAGTGTTCAGAGTAACACTACTTACAATAGCCAAGACATGGAAGCAATGGATGAATGGATGAAGGAGATGTATATAGCATATTTTATTTATCCATCTATATGTTCAGTTCAGTTCAGTCGCACAGTCATGTCCAACTCTTTGTGAGCCCATGGACTGCAGCACGCCAGGCCTCCCTGTCCATCACCAACTCCCAGAGTTTACTCAAACTCATGTCCATCAAGTCAGTGATGCCATTCAACCATCTCACCTTCTGTCATCCCCTTCTCCTCCCACCTTCAATCTTTCCCAGCATCAGAGTCTTTTGCAGTGAGTCAGTTCTTTGTATCAGGTGGCCAAAGTATTGGAGTTTCAGCTTCAGCATCAGTCCTTCCAATGAGTATTCAGGACTGATTTCCTTTAGGTGGACTGGTTGGATCTCCTTGCAGTCCAAGGGACTCTCAAGAGTCTTCTCCAACACCACAGTTCAAAAGCATCAATTCTTCAGTGCTCAGCTTTCTTTATAATCCAACTCTCACATCGACACATGACTACTGGAAAAACCATAGCTTTGACTAGATGGACCTTTGTTGGCAAAGTAATGTCTGTGCTTTATAATATGCTATCTAGGTTGGTCATAGTTTTTCTTCCAAGAAGCAAGCATCTTTTAATTTCATGAGTGCTGTCACCATTTGCAGTGATTTTGGAGCCTCCCCAAAATAAGGTCTGTCACTGTTACCATTGTTTTTCCATCTATTTCCCATGAAGTGATGGGACTGGATGCCGTGATCTAAGTTTTCTGAATGTTGAGTTTTAAGCCAACTTTTTCACTCTCCTCAAGAACTCTCCACTTTTTCATTCTCCACTTTTTCACTTTCATCAAGAGGCTCTTTAGTTCATCTTCACTTTCTGCCATAAGGATAGTGTCATCTGCATATCAGAGGTTATTGATATTTCTCCCGGCAATCTTGATTCCAACTTGTGCTTCATCAAGCCTGGCATTTTGTGTGATGCACTCTGCATATAAGTTAAATAAGCAGGGTGACAACATACAGCCTTAATGTACTCCTTTCCCTATTTGGAACCAGTCTGTTGTTCGATGTCCAGTTCTAACTATTACCTCTTGACTGCATACAGATTTCTCAGGAGGCAGACCAGGTGGTCTGGTATTCCCATCTCTATCAGAATTTTCCACAGTTCATTGTGCTCCACACAGTCAAAGGCTTTGACATAGTCAATAAAGCAGAAGTAGATGTTTTTTTGGAACTCTCTTGCTTTTTCCATGATCCAGCGGATGTTGGCAATTTGATCTCTGATTCCTCTGCCTTTTCTGAATTCAGTTTGAATATCTGGAAGTTCATGGTTCACGTACTGTTGATGCCTGGTAGAGAATTTTGAGCATTACTTTGCTAGTGTGTGAGATGAGTACCATTGTGCAGTAATTTGAACATTCTTTGCTATTGCCTTTCTTTGGGATTGGAATGAAAACTGACCTTTTCCAATTCTGTGACCACTGCTGAGTTTTCCAAATTTGCTGGCACATTGAGTGCAGCAATTTCACAGCATCATCTTTTAGTATTGAAATAGCTCATCTGTAATTCCATCACCTTCACTAGCTTTGTTCATAGTGATGCTTCCTAAGGCCCACTTGACTTCACATTCCAGGATGTCTGGATCACACCATCTAGGTGTGATCACACAATCATGGTTATCTGAGTCATTACAGTCTTTTTTGTATAGTTCTTCTGTGCATTCTTGCCACCTCTTCTTAATATCTTCTGCTTCTGTTAGGTCCATACTATTTCTGTCCTTTATTGTGCCCATCTTTGCATGAAATGATCCCTTGGTATCTCTAATTTTCTTGAAGAGACCTCTAGTCTTTCCCATTCTATTATTTTCCTCTATTTCTTTGTACTGATCACTGAGGAAGGCTTTCTTATCTCTCCTTGCTATTCTTTGGAACTCTGCATTCAAATGGGTATATCTTTCCTTTTCTCCTTTGCCTTTCACTTCTTTATTTTCTCAGCTATTTGTAAGGCCTCCTCAGACAACCATTTTGCCTTTTTGCAGTTCTTTTTCTTGGGGATGGTCTTGATCACTGCCTCCTGTACGATGTCATGAACCTCCATCCATAGTTCTTCAACACTTTATCAGATCTAATCCCTTGAAACTATTTGTCACTTCCACTGTATAATCATAAGGGATTTGATTTAGGTCAAACCTGAATGGTCTAGTGGTTTTCCCTACTTTCTTCAATTTCAGTCTGAATTTGGCAATAAGGAGTTCGTGACCTGAGCCACAGTCAGTTCCTGGTCTTGTTTTTTGCTGACTGTATACAGCTTCTCCATCTTTGGTGGAGAATATAATCAATCTGATTTTGGTATTGACCTTCTGGTAATGTTCATGTGAAGAGTCTTCTCTTGTGTTTTTGGAAGAGGGTGTTTGCTATGACCGTTGCATTCTCTTGGCAAAACTCTCTGAGCCTTTGACATGTTTCATTTTGTACTTCAAGGCCAAATTTGCCTGTTACTCCAGGTATTTCTTGACTTCCTACTTTTGCATTCCAGTCCCCTATAATGAAAAGGATAACTTTTGGGGGTGTTACTTATAGAAGGTCTTGTAGGTCTTCATAGAACCCTTCAACTTCAGCTTTTCCAGCATTACTGGTCAGGGCATAGACTTGGATTAATATGATACTGAATGGTTTCCTTTGGAAATGAAGAGATCATTTTATCATTTTTGAGACTGCATCCAAGTACTGCATTTCAGACTCTTGTTGATTATGATGGCTACTCCATTTCTTTATGGGATTCTTGCCCACAGTATTAGATATAAAGGTCATCTGAGTGAAATTCACCCATTCCAGTCCATTTTACTTCACTGATTCCTAAAATGTCAATGTTCACTCTTGCCATCTCCTGTTTCAGTCAGTTCAGTTCAGTCGCTCAGTTGTGTCTGTCTCTTTGAGACCCCATAGACTGCAGCACGCCAGGCCTCCCTGTCCATTACCAACTCCTGGAGTTTACCCAAACTCATGCCCACTGAGTCGGTGATGCCATCCAACCATCTTATCCTCTGTCGTCCCCTTCCTCTCCCGCCTTCAATCTTTCCCAGCATCAGGGTCTTTTCAAATGAGTCAGGTGGCCAAAGTATTGGAGTTTTAGCTTCAACATCAGTCCTTCCAATGAACACTCAGGACTGATCTCCTTAAGGTGGACTGGTTGGATCTCCCTGCACTCCAAGAGACTCTCAAGAGTCTTCTACAACACCACAGTTCAAAAGTATCAATTCTTCAGTGTTCAGCTTTCTTTATAGTACAACTCTCACATCCATACATGACTATTGGGCAAACCATAGCTTTGACTAGATGGACCTTTGTTGACAAAGTAATGTCTCTGCTTTTGAATATGCTGTCTAGGTTAGTCATAACTTTCCTTCCAAGGAGCAAGCATCTTTTAATTTAATGGTTGCACCCACCATTTGCAGTGATTTTGGAGCCCCCTCAAAATAAAGTCTGCCACTGTTTCCACTGTTTTCCTGTCTATTTTCCATGAAGTGATGGAACCGTATGCCATGATCTTAGTTTTTTGAATGTGAGCTTTAAGCCAGCTTTTTCACTCTCCTCTTTGACTTTCATCAAGAGGCTCTTTAGTTCTTCTTCACTTTCTGCCATAAGGATGATGTCATCTGCATACCTGAGGTTATTGATATTTCTCCCGGCAATCTTCATTTCAGCTTGTGCTACTTCCAGCCCAGCATTTCTCATGATGTACCCTGCATATAAGTTAAATGAGTAGGGTGACAATATACAGCCTTGATGTACTGTTTTTCCTATTTGGAACCAGTCTGTTGTTCCATGCCCAGTTCTAGGAACTTATAATAAAGAGGAATCTGTAAAAGAATGTATATATATGTATCTGCATCACTTTGTCTCCCACCTAAAGCTAACACAATATTGTAAATTAACTATACTTCAATTAAAAAAGTAATATGGGAATGGAAACAAAATAAAAGCTCTATGTAGGTTTTAGTACAATCTGTGGCATCAGGTGTCTACTAGAGTCTTGAAATGTATTCCCTACAGATAAGCAGGAATTATTGCAATTGAATCCAAGGACAAGGGGTCATCAGAATGTCTGATCTATTGGGTTGGATGACCTACAGGGATTGGTGCAGGTTAGATTAAAGCACAGATGACAAGCTGGGCTGGCACCCCTAACTTCCCACAATCCCTGCTTTTCTTTTGGCTTGGTGAGTAAAGCTACTTAACAACCTAAAGGTTTCAGCTAAAGCCTATTTCATTATAGGGTTGTATAATGGTGCTTTGCAAAATGAAAGAGAGATGGTTTGCGGTGAGAAAATCTAGGACAGTTGTAGCAAAAGGGTGAGGTAACCAGATTTGCATATGAGAAAAGCTGACAGCAGGCATAACAGGGGAATGGAGAGAAAACCACTTATAGAATGTAAGCAACTTCCTCCTTCCTCCAGAAAATCATGGAAATATGGAGAAGGGAGGAGTGCTGTTTTGTTTGGTTATTAAAGGAAAAGATGATCACAGAAAGCTAGAGGACTTGGGGTCATTTGATTGCAGTAGCCAATGATTATATACTACTAATTGATCACAGTTTTCAGAAGCCTTCTAATATAAATTCAGCCCCAAGTCAACAAAGACACTTCTTTTAAATGTCTTCTGGGACATTTGTCTTCTGTCTTTCCCAGATGAGTCAGATAATAGCTTTCTCAAGCACCATACATATACCTTGATCCCAGATTCTCTCCTCTCACCGTCTTGGTCTTGGTGCTCTGGACCTGTGTCCATTTCTCAATATCTCTCTTAAGATATCATATTTAGACTGGAACTTAGTATTCCTAAAATGGATTTATTCAGGGTGAGAGCACATGTGACTCCTCTTTTTCTGAGCTCTGTATTTCTAGCTGTGCAAACTGAAATGGAATCAATTCTTTTTTCAACTTCTCATTTTACTACTGACTCATATTCATCTTAGGTTTAACCTAACTCCTAGTTTTTTGACACAGAGTTATTTTCTACTCATATTTCTTTATCCTACAGTTGTAGAGTTCATATTTTTTAAAACTAAATTTTATTATGCACATGTGGTCCATCTTTATTGTTTCTTGCAATGATTTATGTCCTAGAAAGATTTAGTAAGGTTGCAAAATGTATATGCTGTACTTATTTTTAATATTTTCAGTTTTATTGAGGTATAAGTAATAAACACAATGGTAAGATATTTAAACTATACATTGTGGTGATTTGATAGCTATACATTATTAAAGAATTCCTATCATCAAATTAATTAACACATTCATTACCTCTCACATTTGTCTTTTTTTTTTTTAGTGAGAACTTTTAAGTTCTACTCTTCTAGCAAATTTCAATTCTATTATACAGTGTTAGCAGCTATAATTACCTAGTTATCATGATATACATTAGATCTTCAGATCTTTTCCATCTTATAGCTGAAAGTTCTTACCTTTTTACTAGCCTTTCTCTACTTCTCCCATCCACCCAGCCTCTGGCAAGCACTTTTCTACTCTCTCTTTCTAAAGTTAACTTTTACTTCTTAGCATTCCACATATAAGTAGTGCCAAACAGTATTTATCTCTCTATATATGATTTATTTCACTTAGTAAAATGCCCTCAAATTCCATCCAAATTGTTTCAAATGGCAGGATTTTTTCCTTCTCATGGCTTAATAATATTCCATTGTGGGAAAAATAAGTTCAAAGTGGATTAAAGACTAGATGCCAAAACAGATACTATAAAACTCCCAGAGGAAAACATTAGCCAACCAATCTTTGACATAAATTGCAGCAATATCTTTTTGGATCTGTCTCCTAGAGTAATGGATATAAAAACAAAAATAGTCAAACGAGATCTAATTAAACTTAAAAGCTTTTAAACAGAAAAGAAAACCATAAAACAAAAAGACAACCTACGGAATGGGAGAAAATATTTGCAAACGATGCAACTGACAAGGAATTAAACTAAAATATACAAACAGCTTATACAGCTCATTATAAAAAAAAACAGCCCTTCAATCAGCTGTACATTTATACAACCATATAACATCTGGTTCTCATATCTCTTTTATTCATCCAGAGATTCTAAAGAAGAGAACAGACTCCATAATTAACAGAATTTCATGTCCCATATTCTAAACTTTGAAATCTCAAGTAACAAAGAGATGTAATGCTTTATTCAAATGAGAAAACACTGTAAGGGTCTTCAGTAGTTTACAAATGCTGTGACCTCTTTCAAATTGATGTTATTAGCATCTTTTTAAAAATATTTTTTTTGACGTTTGCCATGTTAGGAGTTGAAGATTCCTTTTCTTCTTTTCTCTAAGTAACTAGAGGCTTCACTTTTCCTACCTAAGTGTCATGAGTTCTTTTCTTTCTTACCTAAGTGTCATGAGGTCCTTTCTTCCGCTCTGTTTTCAAGACAATTCTTAGAAGATGACTTAGATTGTGTTTTCATTAAAGTTAGTCTATAATTTAATGTGTTGAGAACTAAGACATGGTATTTGCTGAGCTTCTGCCTCAAAGTTGCCATTTTCATTTCAAATTTCATGTAAGCCTTTAGTAAATGACAGTCTTATTTTTAAAATTTTTTTAAAATTTAAGGCTCCTCCCTCCCCACCATAATTCTAGACTTAAGGAGCATTCTGACTTACTTAACATAAATTTAATATGAGCATAATTTACATGTTATTATAGCAGATTATATAAATAGCATACTAACTGGGTCTTATTCTAGAAGGTTACTATAAATGCTAAGTAAACATAGATTTAGTCTATCAAACTATCAAAGTCTCACTTGTATATACATCACTATCTCCTTGTATTAGTATTTTAAGTTATGGTCAAATTAATTCTGGTTAGCTTAAATTGGAAGGAGTTTGTTACAGAGTATTTGTTGGCTCAGAGGATTTCTGAGTGTGCACAGGATCAAGGTTGTATTCACAGATGGGTGACAGAGATAGAAGAAATGCCCAAACTCATCACTGCTCTGTTTCAAAGAAGTCCAGAAATTGTACTGCTGCCCTCTGTTCTTCTATACTCCTATTCACCAAACCTCTTCAAGTGCTGCTATTGAAATTCTAGGCCTTCCTTGATCCTGTTTATTAGATCTGTGCAGCCCCTGCTCACAATCTTGTCTCCACCATCAAAGCCTCATAAGTGAATCTGTTAGGGGAATATAGTCAAATATATAAGCTAGCTACAAGGAACTTGGGAAAAGTAGACAATGTTCCAAATTCTAGTGAACAAGGAGATTTACTGTAAGGCTTTCAGAGTGGCCCTGAGGGAATCAATCTGTGGTGTCTGCTGCAGTCACCCTTAGGCAACCTCACATACATATTCTTCTGCCCAGATTTAAACTTCCCTGTACCAGTGGGAGCCAGCAGCATTGTTCACACTAGAGGAACATAATATAATGTAGCTATTCTTTTCACAATTAGGTTTAAAATTTCATCATTACCCATCTAAGTGATGTTCGTAACTCCTTTAGTACAGTCATATTCTGTGTTAATATACAAATGAGAGTCATAAGGTTTATCATCACCACCTCATCTTATATAAAATAGTAGGGGAATTTGAAAGGAAAGAAATAGCTAATGGATAATGGGAGTGAAATTCTTTATTCTTAATTCCACCTTTGCCTTGTCCATTATCTAATTTCTTTGTCCTCAGACAGCCCTTCTAGGGCTGAGAGGGCCTCCCTGTATTGGATTGCTATTATTCTTCCAAAATTTATCACTGGGTAAGGTGGAACTAGCAGGCAGTTTAGAAAAGCCCATTGGTTCCAAACATTACTCCTCCTGTCCCCACTACACAGTAGCATCCCTATTTTCTCTTGATAATCAGCATTTGTTTTCCTAACCAATGTGGTAATTTTCCACCTATTGGTCTAACTAAGGACATCAGGAGAAAAGACTGGTCAAATTGCAGTCTTGATGTAGAATTCAGTGGAATCAATACATGGCTGTTACATGAAGAGCTCAAATTGTCAGCAAATAGAATCAAATATTGTCATATTCTCTGAACTTACCTGAATACATTTCTAGCAAATGATCACAAGGGAATTCATATCTCTGAATACCTCATGGAAACTTTGTGTGTGCATGTGTGTATTGTTACTAAGTCACTAAGTTGTGTCCTACTCTCAGTAGACTCTATTATATATATATAATCTATAATCTCTGCCAATTGTGTTCTAATTGCTGCTAGCTAGGAAGTTTATAGTGATGTTTTGTTTTTCCTCTCTGTCTCCAAATGATCTCTATGATTCTTTTCTCAAGTTTGTGAATCTATATGCAGATTTCACTTCTAGCAAGGTATCTGTTCTGTGCATGCATGCTCAAGCCATGTCCAACTCTTTGTAACCCCATGGGTAGCCTGCCAGGCTCCTCTGTCCACGAGACTTACCAGGCCAGAATACTGGAGCAGGTTGCCATTTCCTCCTCCAGGGGATCTTCCTGACCCAGGCATAGAACCCACGTTTCCTGAGTCTTCTGCATTGGTAGGCGGATTCTTCACCACTGAGAAGCCTCTTGTAAGGTACAGTGTGTGATAAATAATAGTTGATCCATACATAGTGAACACTGGTTTTTAATCCTAACTTCAAACTAGATTCACCTGGAGAGAAGCAAAGAACTCCCCCCTCCCCACCTCCACCACAAAAAATTAAAAAAAAAAAACCCTAAAAAATAAAACCTCTAAAACAAGGAGAAATAAAACTCATATTTGGACTCTGCTGAAGACCCATTACATCAGAAACTCTTTGAATGGGGCTTAGGCATTAGAATTTTTTAAAGACAACCTATCCACAATCACTGCAGATGGTGACTGCAGCCATGAAATTAAAAGACACTTACTCCTTGGAAGAAAAGTTATGACCAACCTAGATAGCATATTCAAAAGCAGAGACATTACTTTGCCAACAAAGGTCCGTCTAGTCAAGGCTATGTTTTTTCCTGTGGTCATGTATGGATGTGAGAGTTGGACTGTGAAGAAGGTAGAGCGCTGAAGAATTGATGCTTTTGAACTGCGGTGTTGGAGAAGACTCTTGAGAGTCCCTTGGACTGCAAGGAGACCCAACCAGTCCATTCTGAAGGAGATCAGCCCTGGGATTTCTTTGGAAGGAATGATGCTAAAGCTGAAGCTCCAGTACTTTGGCCACCTCATGCAGAGTTGACTCATTGGAAAAGACCCTGATGCTGGGAGGGATTGAGGGCAGAAGGAGAAGGGGATGACAAAGGATAAGATGGCTGGTGGCATCAGTGACTCGATGGACGTGAGTCTGAGTGAACTCCGGGAGCTGGTGATGGACAGGGAGGCCTGGCATGCTGCGATTTATGGAGTCTCAAAGAATCGGACACGACTGAGCGACTGAACTGAACTGAACTGATGCCATTTTAATGTGCAACTAGACTTGAGACACACTTTAAAATAATAGGCCAGGAAAGAGGCCCCAAAGTTTCTTATTCTCTGCTTTTACTTACAGCAGCTCAGTCAGTTAATACTAAACCTTATAAGCACATGTACACACTTTGTTATGTATACTTAATATTCCCTGTTGACCAGAGATAATTTTTAAAATAGAGATAAAAAGAAACAATGATCACTCATGATCCCCTCACACAGAGGCCATACAGCAGACATACTGATTTGTCTCCTTGTTGATAAACACCTACACCAATAATTAGGATCATGATACATACTTAATTTTCATCCTGCTTTTTGCCCTTAGCATTTTATTTTGAGTTGTTCTTCAGGCTATTAAATGCTTTTTGAAAAGAGGAGTTTTAGAGACCACATAATAGTCTGTTGTGTGGCTGAACCAAAATGTATTTGATAATTATGGAAAATTTAAGGTAAAGAGAATAGTGAATGAACCACCATGCACTCATTGTGGGACTCAAACTTCCCTCTCCTGATTTAATAGCTCAGATATTATTTATGTCTTTCTCATAGGTACAAGGGAGTAGTTGCAAAGCTGTCAGTCCTAAATGATCATTTTAGTTTGTTCTTGGAACCACTTCCTGTCAGTGGCCACCAAGGATGTTCATATATAGTCCAGCCCTCAGATGAAGTTCGGTTCGTTGATGCAGGCTCTTTGATACAGCTTCAAAGGATCTTTGGCTGCCCACCCCCTGCCCCCAAATGTTGGACTCAGCATATCTTAATGTATTCATGTATGAAGGTCTAAATCTGTGTTATATAATATTACCCATTAGTTAATTATATGGGAAATTTAGATTGTATGTCATTAGTAGCTTTCTTTTTAAATTATTGTTATGACTTCATAGTTTTTAACTGTGTATCTTTACCTGCAAGCTTTACAAGCTCATGTATTTTTAAAAATAGCTACATTGATAGATGAATGAGAATACAATGAAATGCACATATTTTAAGTTGTATCACATGTAAAACTTGAAATTTTATATAGCTATGGTCTGAATGTTTATGTCCCGCGAGAGACTTATGTTGAAATCTTAATCCTGCAGGGTGTGTTAGAAGGTGAAACCTTTGAGAGGTGATTAGGTCATAAGGGTAGAGACCTCACAAATGGGATTAGTGGCTTTATAAAAGAAGTTTCAGAAAGATTCCTTGCTCCTTGTACCATGTGAGGACACAGGAAAAGTCATCAGCTATGTACCAGGAAGAGGGTCTCATCAGATACTATTTCTGTCAGTACCTTGATCTTGGGCTCCCCAGCCTCCAGAACCATAAGAAGTAACTTTCTGTTGTTTATAAATCACCCAGTCTATGGTATTCTGCTAACACAACCTGAACAGACTCAGACTAAGACAAGGATGGAAGGAAGACAATTTGGAGAAGCACAGAGAAAGTGAGCTGGGAAGAGCATGATGCATGAGGTCAGGGTGTGCGTGCATGCTATGTCACTTCTGTCATGTCTGACTCTGCAACCCTATGGACTGTAGCCCACCAGGCTCCTCTGTCCATAGGATTCTCCAGGCAAGAATACTGGAGTGGGTTGCCATATCCTCCTCCAGGGGATCATCCCAATCCAGGGTTTGAACTGGTATCTCTTACATCTCTCGCATTGGCAGGCAGTTTCTTTAGCGCTAGTGCCACCACTTGGGTTCAAATCTCAGCTCTTCTGCTTGTGATACTTATGATCTTGGACAACTGGCTAACCTACTTGGGCTTTCGTTTTCTCAGCCATAAAATAGGTATTGCTAATATTTGCATTCTCTTGTCCTCCAGTTTTCTTTACTTGATTCACCTCTAATTATATTTTAAAGCACATCTCAAACACTCCCTCTTTCAAGAAGCTTCCTCTGACCTCTGCAGAGTTTGTTTAGTGCCCTTCATCAGTATCCCTTTGATCCTCTGTGCTCTGTGTTAATTCCACATCTTATATCTCTATCTTTTAAATGGTAAGCTCTTTGAATGCAATTATTCTGTCTTATTCATCTGCATCCCCAGTGTCTGGCACTATTCCTAGATCAGCAGATGCTTGGTAATTGTTCTCTCAAAAAACGAAACAAGGCAAAGTGAATTAATAAGTAAACTGAATTCAACTTCTGGATGGTAGGGTTGATCTCAGTTCAGTTCAGTTGCTCAGTCGTGTCCAACTCTGCGACCCCATGAATTGCAGCACACCAGGCTTCCCTGCCTATCACCAACTCCCGGAGTTTACCTAAACTCATGTCCATCGAGTCGGTGATGTCATCCAGCCATCTCATCCTCTGTCGTCCCCTTCTCCTCCTGCCCCCAATCCCTCCCAGCATCAGGGTCTCTTCCAATGAGTCAGCTCTTCGCATGAGGTGGCCAAAGTATTGGAGTTTCAGCTTTAGCATCAGTCCTTCCAATGACCACCCAGGACTGATCTCCTTTAGGATGGATCTCAGTTCAGTTCAGTTCAGTTCAGTCGCTCAGTCGTGTCTGACTCTTTGCGGCCCCAGGAATTACAGCATGCCAGGCCTCCCTGTCCATCAGCAACTCCCGGAGTTCACTCAGACTCACTTCCATTGAGTCAGTAATGCCATCCAGCCATCTCATCCTCTGTTGTCCCCTTCTCCTCCTGCCCCCAATCTCTCCCAGCAACAGAGTCTTTTCCAATGAGTCAACTCTTCACATGAGGTGGCCAAAGTACTGGAGCTTCAGCTTTAGCATCATTCCTTCCAAAGAAATCCCAGGGCTGATCTTCAGAATGGACTGGTTGGATCTCCTTGCAGTCCAAGGGACTCTCAAGAGTCTTCTCCAATACCGCAGTTCAAAAGCAGCAATTCTTCAGTGCTCAGCCTTCTTCACAGTCCAACTCTCACATCCATACATGACTACTGGAAAAACCATAGCCTTGACTAGATGGACCTTTGTTGGCAAAGTAATGTCTCTGCTTTTGAATATGCTATCTAGGTTGGTCATAACTTTTCTTCCAAGGAGTAAGCGTCTTTTAATTTCATGGCTGCAGTCACCATCTGCAGTGATTTTGGAGCCCCCCAAAATAAAGTCTGACACTGTTTCCCCATCTATTTCCCATGAAGTTTTGGGACCGGATGCCATGATCTTCGTTTTCTGAATGTTGAGCTTTAAGCCAACCTTTCACTCTCCACTTTCACTTTCATCAAGAGGCTTTTTAGTTCCTCTTCACTTTCTGCCATAAGGGTGGTGTCATCTGCATATCTGAGGTTATTGATATTTCTCCTGGCAATCTTGATTCCAGCTTGTGCTTCTTCCAGCCCAGCGTTTCTCATGATGTACTCTGCATATAAGTTAAATAAGCAGGGTGACAATATACAGCCTTGATGCACTCCTTTTCCTATTTGGAACCAGTCTGTTGGTCCATGTCCAGTTCTAACTGTTGCTTCCTGACCTTCTCCTGCTACTGCTGCTGCTGCTGCTAAGTCACTTCAGTTGTGTCCGACTCTGTGCGACCCCAGAGACGGCAGCCCACCAGGTCCCCCATCCTTGGGATTCTCCAGGCAAGAACACCAGAGTGGGTTGCCATTTCCTTCTCCAGTGCATGACAGTGAAAAATGAAAGTGAAGTCGCTCAGTTGTGTCTGACTCTTAGCGACCCCATGGACTGCAGCCTACCAGGCTCCTCCATCCATGGGATTTTCCAGGCAAGAGTACTGGAGTGAGTTGCCATTGCCTTCTCCGTCCTGACCTGCTAAACCTGGCCAATTAGCAAAATCACCTGGAGATATTTTTTGCCCAGCTTTATTGAGATTTAATTGACATATTGTGTAAGTTTAAGGTGTATGATTTGGTTTAATACAGTTATATATTGCAAATGACTACCACTATAGGTTAGCAAAACCTCCATCATGTCACAAAATTACCATTCTTTCTTGTGGCGAGAACATTTGAAGTCTACTCTCTGAACAACTTGGAAGTATACAATGCATTCTTGCTAAATGTAATCACAGTGATGGGCGTTAGACACACCAGAATTTATTCATCGTCCAACTGGAAGTTTGTACTCATCAACTAGTATCTCCCCATTTCTCTCACCCTGGTAACCACCATTCTGTTCTTTGTTTCTACAAGTTCAGTGTTTTCAGATTCCACATATAATCAGATTCCACATGTAATTCCACAAAGATACCATATAGTATTTATCATCCTCTGTCTGACAGTTCACTTGGCATAAGTTCCCTCCATATTGTCACAAATAGCAGGCTTTTCTTCTTTCTCATGGGTGAATAATATTCCATTGCGTGATATCCATTCATCTTTGACAGACATTTAGGTTCTTTTCATATCTTGGCTACTGCAACTAGTGCTGCAGTAAAAGTGGGGTTTCAGATATTCTTTGCTTTTCTGTTTTCGTTTCCTTTGGATATGTCAGCCTGTGCTCATGCTCAGTCAATCAGTTGTGTCTGACTCTTTGTGACCCCATGGATGGTAACCCACCAGGTTCCTCTGTCCGTGGAATTTCCCAGGCAAGAATACTAGAGCAGGTTGCCATGTCTTTCTCTAGGGGATCTTTCTGACCCAGGGATCAAACTGTGGCTCCTGCAATGCAGGCAGATTCTTTACCACTGAGCCATCTTGGAAGTCAATATTTAAGCCTAGAGATATTTTAAAAGAGAAAAACTATTTGACTAATACTTAAGGATTTTGATTTAGTAGGTGTATTAGTCTGCCGATTGTGTCTGACTCTTTGTGACCCCACGGCCTGTAGTCCATGGAATTCTCCAGGCCAGAGTACTGGAGTGGGTAGCCTTTCCCTTCTCCAGGGGATTTTAGTCTGCTATGGTCTTCCCTTGTGGCTCAGATGGTAAAGCATCTGCCTACAGTGCGGGAGACCCAGGTTCGATCCCTGGGTCAGGAAGTTCCCCTGGAGAAGGAAATGGCAAACCACTTCAGTATTCTTGCCTGGAAAATCCCATGGACAGAGGAGCCCTGTAGGCTATAGTCCATGGGGTTGCAGACAGTCGGACACGACTGAGCGACTTCACTTCGCTTCATTTCACTTCATGGGTACTCTAACCACAAAGTACCACAGACTGGGTGACTTAAGCAACAAAATTTAATTTTCTCATGATCTGGGGGTGCTAAGAGTCTGAGATTAAAGTATCTGCAGGGTTGATTCCTTCTGAGGTCTTTCTCATTGGCTTGTAGATAGCCATCTTCTTCCACTGTTTTCACATCAACTTTGCTGTCTTACCTCTCTGTGTCCTAATCACCACTTACAAGAACACCAGTCATACTGGTTTAGGGCTCACCTTAATGTCCTTGTATCCCATTACTCACTTCTTTGAAGCCCATATCTCCCAAAGCAGCACATATTGAGGCAGTGATGGTTAGGAACTCAACACATGAATTTCAGGGGACATAGTGCAGCCTAAAATAACATTTCTGGGATAGTGCCTAGGAAGCTCCATAAATAATTCTGAAGATTAGTCCAGTTTGGATAGTGTGGACCTAAATCTCCTTTAACATTTCTGATTCTATTAAGGGTAACGTTTTAAATATTTATGTATTTGGCTGCATCAGGTCTTAGTTGCAGCATGAGGGATCTTCCACTGTGGTGCATGGATGCTTCAGTGTGGCACACAAGCTCCAGAGTGTGCTAGCTCAGTAGTTGCAGTGCTTGGGCTTAGTTATTCCATGGCATATGGGATCTTAGTTCCCTGACCAGGTATCAAACCCACATGCCCTGCAATACAACATGGATTCTTAACCACAGGACAACCAGGGAAGTCCCCAAAGTAGCATGTCTTAAATTAATAATCAAGTGTGATTTACAAACATGCAAGTAAATACTTGAGAGTTTACCTCCTTGAAAGTTCTCCAGAAAAAGCAAAAGGGTAAAATAACTAATAAAAACTAAAAGTAGGATACATGTTGATGTATGGCAAAACCAATACAGTATTGTAAAGTAAAATAAAGTAAAAATAAAAATTTAAAAACAAAAAAATAAAATAAAATAAATAAATTTATATTTAAAAACAAACAAGCAAAAAAAAAAAAAATAACAGTAGGGACATGAATTAGTGGACCTAAACCAGGATTCATTGAAAATAAAGTGTAATCCCCTGATAAGAAGATCAGAGATTGGCTCTATGACCTCACCCCAAAATGTAGGTGGGGTATGTTTCTTCTCTTTAACGTGAGGAAGAGAAGTTATGAAGTAGGTGCCTCTTGCTCTTTAGGGTTTTCCTCAGTTCTGTGTTTAGTGTGTTTTGTACCATGTAAATTGCAGTATCTTAACTCTTGTTCGTTTTGTGAAAGTATAAACTATCTTTAAAAAAAATAACATGTTTTACTTCTCTTGAAGCTATGAACACCAACACTGGTGTTCTGTTTCTTCATTATTTTGAGATTCAGGTTATGGCAAAATATACACATGAAAATTCTACCTATTTATTTAGTCTATAATAATTATTGCTATTTAATCTATATGTATTATTATTTTTGACAAATCTTTGCTGGAAGGCCAAACCTATTTATGCTTTTTGAGATTATTGAATGCCAACCAAATGATATGTATCTGAAAGGCTTATTTTCTCAACTGTCATTTATTTGCTTTGTCACATTAGAATGATGTATGGGCTTGTGTTGTTCCCAGAATCACACATCAAGCCCAGCTATTCATAAGGAAAGAGGACTCTACATCCTTTACTAGAATAGCTGAACCATTATCCTCCCACATCAGCTTTGTTAGAGAGGCTTTTTTTTTTTTTTTATTCATGAAATCTAATAAGTGTTTGCTTTCTTCATTGCTTATTCAAAGTCGTTGAATATTGTAATTTCTTTCTATTAATCAGCATTATACCTACATGCATGCTGAATGAACAATGGAAAGGATTAATGAGGCATGATGTTTACTCTGATGCTTTTGGTGGGAATGTTCATCTTATGAAGAAATGAACTGAAACCTAAAGCATTCTCCCAAGGAACACCTATTATGCATTCCACTGAATTTGCTTTTTAGTTTTCTTTTCCCTTAAGAGAGAGGGTTTCCTCCACCCCTTTGGTCAATCTAGTATGGCACAAGGGTAATTACAAATCTAATAGATGCTGTAAACCACTACTTTTAATGCACAGTGTAATTGAGTCAGAATATAGTGTCTATACTGATGACGTCCCTGATGCTTTAACAGCTGAAATTATGATTAGAAAGATCCAGATAATGCTGACTTCTATTATATTAAGCCACAATATTATACAATTTTCCTTCTTGCAGCCTGTCCTTTCTTTTCTTTGAATTATGCAGTGTTGTCTTAAATGGTTTAGTACTTCTTTATAACAGAATTCAAAAAACTGCTGAGAGAATTTAGCATTTTTGGTAAAACAGATGCAAGCTCAATTTCTCAACTGTCAACAGACAATTTCTTTCCATAGCTTTTATAAAAAATGCCTTTTAAAGTAGCACCCTATAGCAACCTTGCTAGAAGGCTGAAATGGGGTGGTGTGAGAGTGGTCCAATGCCCTGTACAAGGAAAGATCATTACCCTAATTGCTATGTGGTGTTTAGAAGACGCATTTTCACTTTTCACATTGTCAAGGGTACAAGGTGAGAAAACATTTTATGGATGGTAGTGAGGGGTGGGAGTTACTCTTAAAAATAATGAATGCCTCCATAACTCCAACCTAGTGAGGTGTGAGTAAAATATGCTGTTTTCTTCCTTTGTGAATAAAGATCATCAATTACTGCTATGAACTAGGACACCTTTATTTGTGACCTAAAGCCATCCAAAAGGTTATACTCTAAAACTGTTGATTTCACCATCTGTCTACTGGGCTATTTGTAATTTGTTTTAAAAGACATTCCCTATAACTGTACATGTAATAAATAACAAAAATAATTTTATGTTGATGCCATTACTAATAATGTTACTAGCTATCATTTCCTGAGAAGTTCTTTGCTGGTCATTTTACATATGGCTAAATACAATTCTCATGTGATAGAGTTGAAAAAATTAAAGAAACTTGCTAAGTGGACAACAGCTAGCAAGTGGCAGAACCAGGATTTGAACCCTGGTCTTTTCAAAGCCACAATGCTTTATGACACCTCTAGTGAATCTCTTAGAGAGAATTATCTATTTTAAGGAGAAACAAACATGATTACCAGTAATTTTAATTTAGAGAGTAATCAATTTACCTAAGTGATTAGAGCAGGACTAAAATAGGTTATATGATTTTGCCTGGAATGATGGATCTGAGTGGCATAAGTAGTTATGGTTTCCATTACAGGTAGCAAAGGTAAAGTTATATTCAATTAAATGATCTGCAAGCTTATCTAGGGGTGATTAGTTGATTATGGGGTCACTGGGATTAAAATAGGTAGGCCTACTAAAGTCTCACTTGAATTGGAAAACCTAAAACAACAACAACAAAAAAAACATTTTAAGTCTGGTAAAAAGAGGCTTGTCTTAGACTCCCATGATGGAGAGTCATGGGAATTTTTCAATTCCCAAAACTAAGTCAATTAACAGAACTAGGCACTCTTAAAAAAAAAGGCAGAAAAAGAGGAAGGTATGATGTCCTTGAGGAAAGTTTCTGTGATAATGTCATAGGATTTTGCTTAAATCTTACACTCAACTTTCCCAAGGTTGCATTCATGTATAGAGTAACTGTGTCCGGTGAGTTAAACACAGACATAAAGCCAAAACTAATCAATAGAAACCTCACTTAACTTACTTGCTTGGTCATTCAGAAGGCATATTGGTTTTAAAAAGTTGATGTAATTTCAGTAGCTTATTCAGAGAGTGACAAATTTTCAGTTGATGGTCCAAATGTTATCTCTTTATTGGAACATTAACATAGTCTGTGGCATCTCCTACATAGCTCTTGATATTTATCTATTTCAATATTTAGAAAAAAAAAGAAGCAGTTTTCTTTTACTTCACAAAGAGAGCAATTCATTTTCCTCAACTTATCTCAGGCTCTTGTTAACTCTTCAGATTCAAGAAATAAAATATAGCCTTCAGGCATCCTGATTTTCTATTTCACAGGACACCATATATTCTATTACCTTGATGCCATCATGCTGAGAGGACTAGGCGATCAGGGAGCATCAGATATTCCTAGTGCCTTGGTGTGCAGTGCCAGAGGGAGGCAGATGAAAGAACAAAAAATATGGGGGCCTCCAGCTCCATTTACCTTTAAATGGACCTACTACTAAGGGACCTGCTAAGATACCCCTTTCAAAGTAAAAGTTGTGCTCTTTATGTAAGATATTAATGGTAAAATGGCACAAGTTTGGTGGGCCCATTTATATTGGAGAAATGTCTATCAGATTTGAGCCTCTGAATAATTCACTCTATTACTCAAAATGCCAGATTTGAAGGGCCCCACACCAAGGGAAGCCTCCCAGCAGAACGAAGCTACAGTATAATTTGTTTTTACCATTTAGTTCTTATGACTTAGCAGATACAATGGAATTCAAAGTGTGTGTAGCCCATTAGGGTGCTTAACAGTGTTAATCACTGTTAGGAGAATTACAACAGAGATTCCTGGAGATTTGGAACAAAACTATACCTTCTTTGACAAATAACTATTCTTTCTCTCTCTCTTTTAAAAAATATTTATTTATTTATTTATTTGGTGTGCAGGATCTTTTAGTTGCAGCATGTGACATTTTAATTGCAGCATATGAGGTCTAGCTCTCTGACCAGGGATCGAGCTCTGGCCCCTTGCATTGGGCGTGCAGTCTTAGACACTGGACTGCCTGGGAAATCCCTTTATTCTTATTAGTAGCTTCTAGTAGAGTTTAAGGGCTCCCCTGGTGGCCCAGACAGTAAACAATCTGCCTGCAATGCAGGAGACCTGGGTTCAGTCCCTGGGTTGGGAAGATCGCCTGGAGGAAGGCATGGCAACCCACACCGGTATTCCTGCCTGGAGAATCCCCATGGACAGAGAAGCCTGGTGGGCTACAGTCTAAGTGGTTGCAAAGAATCAGACATGACTGAGCAACTAAGCACAGTAGAGTTTAAACAATTGGCTATTGGCCATACATGAGCTGTACCTTATCATGAATCTGGATACCTTGGTGAGTCAAACTACTAAGAAGAAAAATTCAGCATGCCCAACAGTACTTTATTACAAGTGATTATTAAAATCTCTCACTTTATGATAGATCATTCTCAGATGGAAGACAGAAATGCTTTCCTACTTTCCATTAGAGTTAAAATACAGGTTGGAGAGAACCTGCCTGGGAGTCAGTTCAGAGGAGACTGACGTAAATAGGTCACATGCAGAGAATTAATTCTTATGGAAACAAAGAAGAGACAACGAGCTTTCGAAAGTCAGACACACACACATTGTGAGGGTACAGTTCCACGCTCTGCATTGGCAGCGCAAATGGTAGGGCTGTGGGGGTGACAGTGGGGCCTTACTGGAGCATCCAACCGGTATATGGTTGGATTATTCTTCCTGGCTATATAGTCTGCAGGCCAGATATCTCTAGCCTTCCTTGGTAATTTAAGAGTGGCCTCATAACCTTTAATACATTCTCCTTCTGTATATCTTGGATGGAATGGGTTCTGTTTCTTACAGCTAAAAATGATTCCTGATACATGGATATTTGCAGTACCAAAGAGAGGAATGTAGGCAATGATCTGGTCAGTCACATAGAAGAAGTGATATGTATATACATATATATTTAATGGAGAAGGAAATGGCAATCCACTCCAGTACTATTGCCTGGAAAATCCCATGGACAGAGGAGCCTGGTAGGCTACAATCCATGGGGTCGCAGAGTCGGACATGACTGAGCGACTTCACTATATATTTTAAACAACCCACTCAGTTTTAAAAAGATTGAGCAATCTCACCCAAGTCTGAACTCATGCAATTAAAATTATTTCTTCCTCAGCCATAAGATATACAAATCTGTGCAGTTTAAGAAAATCTCATACACGAACTCTTAATTGAGAAAACAGATATATTAAAAGATCTCCCTTTTTTAGTTTACGAAAAGATTTATCATATTAAAGAATTAGCTGTGTATTTTACCTAAACTGGCCAATTCCCCATTTGCTTACTACATTGTCGTTTATTAAAGAATTCTGTTTTTGAAGAGTTCTTCAAGACTGGGTCTACTACATAAGTAGAGATTTGCTTTTATTTAAGCACAAAAATTTGAATGGTTGGTTGGGAAGTTGTGAGATCACCAGTCCCCATTGACTAACAAACAATTCTAACCATCACTTTAAAAATTGAAATGCTTTTTAAAATATCAACATTATTAAGAATGTATACTGTTGAGGAATATGTTTATTATGTAGGGCTTTAAAATGAAGACAATAAAACACATGTCTAACTAAAAAATTCACCAGTACAAAACAGCATACCTCTAAATTCCTGAATGTTTTGGTGTTAATGTGGCTAGCTATTGATTTTGTAAAGTCACCATAATGCGTTTTTCTTGTTATTTTTTCAGTTGTAAATTTTAAAAATCTTTTTTGGGCAGGACTTATGATACTATACAGGTAGCTTTTACAGTGATGACGGTGCAGTAATTTTGCCTGCATCAGATATGTGTGCATGTCATACTGCGTGGCTCTACACTTATAAATACCCCTAAATCCCTTTTAGGTTCACAAGTTCACAGTAGATGTTGAACACCTATTGGATATTTAAGAGCATCGTAAAAAGACTATTTCTGGAGGGTCGTGCTTATGCTTGGAATAGATCTCCTTCCCAGCAAGTCAAAAGCCCGCTAAAAGGATTTGATCTCAGCCTCTGTTAGATGTTTGCTTTCCTATTAGAGAGCTCATCTTATAGCTGTAACATGGGTAGTTGTCTCTTTAATTACTAGGAACTTGCAAAGAGCAAAGAGTCGGACATGACTGAGCAACTGAACTGAACTGAACTGACTTTATAAGAACTTCAGGAGCAGAACTTGGTGACTAATATTTAACCTGATGATAAATATTCATCAGAGTTTTCACAATTGAAAAGATTTAGTTTTTTTCAAGACAGCTGAAAAAATATGTTAGAGCTGTATATTTTAAAGCTTTTGAAGACATACTAGATTTCAGATTATGTAATAAGCTCTGCTATTTAAGTTCTGTCTTCCAAGTAAAGCACTGGATCTTATAAAGCCCAGGAATATTCTTTTTTCATAAATGGAATCTCATGGAGTTTTGGCTCAAATATTTGGGTGTGTATGCTCCGTCACTCAGTATGTCTGCCAGGCTCCCCTTTTCATGGAATTTTCCAGGCAAGAATACTGGGATAGGTTGCCATTTCCTACTCCATGAGATATTCTGGAACCAGGGATTGAACTGTGCCTCTTATGTCTCTTGCATTTGCAGGCAGATTCTTTACCACTGAGCCACCTGGGAAGCTCAAATATTTGTAGGCTATACTTCAAAGAGTTTTACTGTATCAGAGCAGCAATAGTAAATGGCTTGCTCCGTATATTCAGTTATTAGTATTCTCAATATCACTCAAACCTTGAAGTCCTAACCCTCAGTTGATAGTTTCCTAAATGGCTTTAATTAATTAGCTTTCTCAGCTAACCAAAGGTTAGTGGAAAATTTTAAGGAAGAGCTCAAGTACAAATATTGGGTTTCATTGGTGAGGAAAAATTGGAACTGAGGTTATCGAATGTTTTTAGTCTGATTTTGATGATAGGAAAAGCTGAACATGGAGATTAGTAGTTTTGTCTTCATGCCATTTGATCTGGCCAAAGAGCAATGTACTTGAGACTGAAAGGTTTCATATTTTCATCTGCAGTCTGTAAATATGAATGTGGTTATGGTAACTACTCAATTATCCTAGTACATATATGTCATTTTACCTCTCAGATGATCAGAAACAAGATGTGTTTCATTTATATACTCCATGATATTTCCATGAATAAAATGCTGTAGGTGTTTTCTACTGGTACAAACCATCTATGTATCTGTTTTAGATTCTTCATAAGCCTCTGGGATCAATTCCACATGAACTTATGCTTGCAAAGCAAGGATGTCAAAATTCCCGGGGCTGAAACCATTCACATCAGGTGACAAAAATACTGGAGCTTCAGCTTCAGCATCATTCCTTCCAATGAGTAGTCCTGCTTGATTTCCCTTAAGATTGACTGGTTTGATCTCTTTGCTATTCAAGGGACTCTCAGGAGTCTTCTCCAGCACCACAGTTCAAAGGCATTGCTTCTTTGGCACTCTGCCTTCTTCTCTGGCTCCCTTTAAGATACAGCTCAGGAAATATACCTTCTAGCATATATCCTCTTGTGTGCCTGACTTAATTAAGTGCCCCTCCTTTGCATGCCTATGGAACCCTGTATACAGCCTTACCATTGCATTACCTTAATATCATATGCTTATATATTTGTCTTTCCTTGTACCCTTTCCCAGCTTCTGTTTCTGAATCATGTCTAACTCATGGTAGCTGCTCAATAAATGTTTACCAAAGTGAATTGAACATTTCTTCTCTGTCTCTGCTTTGTTCATCTATCTTCCTTTTTCCTCATTCTTTGTGCTCCTGGTTGCTGATTGGTCTATCTGTGTTGAATCTGCCTTACTGTACAAAGCTCCGACTTTACGTTTATCTCCTACCTTCACATCTCTCTCTCAGTGTGATGACTTCAGTACAATTAGGCACTCTTATAGTCAGATGAAGAATATTGGAACAGTTTTGATTTTGGAATGTTTTCTTAAATGAAAAATGGAGATCAAAACCACCTTAAAGGCTAGCTCCTTTAATCTCCTTAAAGAAGCTTGTCCTGTCTTTTAATTGCTAATGACCTGACCTTTTAGGGTCCTCACTGGCAGCCTGAGGCAATCTATATAAAGATGAGATCATATATTGGAAGGATCTATGGGAAGTCTTTTGAAATTAGAAAGCTCTTGTTCTCAACTTAGGAGTCATGTTGTATTGGCTTTAACAAATGTGAAAATAAAGACCTAACAATTGCCATAAAAAGTTTAGGTTTAAGATATGTAGTTAGCCTGTGTTTCCTGTGAAATCTGAACCTGGTTTGAATGAGAGAGGACTTCTGATTTTGAAACGGTTGTTATACATGACATGTTCATTGTCAACCACATATCCTGCTCAATCTGTGCCTTAAAGCCTACAAATTTGTAAAATTTTAGAATTTTGTAAAATTTGCATAATAAACTAAGATTTTTAAAGTTTACCTTTGTGAGTTTATTCTTCTCCAACCACCCCCATCTGCACAAATTTCCCTAAATGATAAGCACTCACAGACATTTGACCCACATCATGGACAATTAGGTTTCCCTGCTGGCTCCATGTTAAAGAATCCACCTGCAGTGTAGGAGCCGCAGGAGACATGGGTTCAATCCCGGGGTCAGGAAGATCCCTGGAGGAGGCAATGGCAACCTACTCCAGTATTCTTGGCTGGAGAGTCTCATGGATAGAGGAGCCTGGTGGGCTACAGTCCATGGGGTCTCAAAGAGTCAGACATGACTGAAGGGACTTCATAGTAGCATGGACAATATCTCTCAATAGTGAGCTGATGAATTTTTTACAAATGCAGTGGGTTGTAAATTTAAGCAGTCTTTAACTGAATGGGTATTTTAGCTCCTCAAGTGATTAATCAAGTAAAGGATGTCCCAGCAGTGCACACTCAAAATGACACACTCTAGGAGTACAGTAATAATGCAAGTTTGTACCATGTATCTAAATCAGGATTTTACATTGGACAGTGACTTCTTTGTGAACACATCACTGGATTTGCAAGTCACTATGAAACATTTTGATTTCTGGAATCAAGACATTGATCCCAGCTGATTTCTCCCTTGAACATATTTTGTCTTTGTCTGTCAGTAGCTTTTTTGCATAGCAGAAGTAGACTGCCCTGGTATGAACAATTCTGTCTGTAATTTTGACTTGTAAGCAAGTATTTAAAAAAAATAAGGTTTCTCTGAACTGTTATACTTTTCTTAAACCCTAAGAATTCTGAAATTTAAATGTTAAATTAACATCCAGTTAAACATGAAGGAGACCAGGTATGCACATGCTCTTCCTCCCCTTCTGTAGTTCTTGAAGACATGCTCCTGAATATGCATAGCAAGGCCAACCCCTCCAATTTCAGCCAATCTACTCACACACCTGGTTTCCACAGGAATCCTTTCCTCTCCTGAACTGTCGCTCTCCTGAATCATTTCAATCAGTAAGTGAACACATTCATATCCATCTTAAAAAACAAAAATCTACCAAACAAACAAAATAGAGACCTTCACTCCACAGGATCTTTAGTTTGGCAACCACCCATCTATCTGTGACTTTGGAGCGAAATGTTTCAAACAGTTGTGGCTGTCGCTATGGACTTTCCTTCTCTTCTCTTGTCAACCGTCTTGCCCACATATGATAATTTATTTGTATTGTGGGTTGTGATTAATAATCTTCTTGTATGCATGCCCTTTGGTCTCTAACTTTGTAGTCTCTCACCCACTCTGTTTCTGGGAGGACTTGGACTTGCCTTTGCTTACAGGATGTGAGAGAAATGATGGAGTGCCAGTTTTCAGTCAATGTTTCAGGAAGCCTTGCGTCCTTCTGCTTTCTTTTCTTGGAAGACTGCCACCATTCTGAAAGCATGCCAGAACAGTCCTTTGGGAGGTTAAGAAACCCTGCAAAACAGAAATGAGTGATTGTCATTGTTATACTTGAGGATATTCTAGAGCAACTGACCTCTAGGGTACCCCCTGGTTAATTGCAGTCACATGACCTAACCCTGTTGAGATCAGCTGAGACTGGTCCAGAGGAGCAGTAGACTTGTAAGAAATAATAGTTGTTACTTTAAGCCACTGAGTTCTGTAGTGGTTTATCAGACAGCAATAGCTAAGATTCCATATTCCACTGATCTGGCTTTCATTGCCACCACATTCTGAAAGTGACTTTGTGCTTATCAAAGTCAGCAGGGCCCTCTAACTCACCACAGCCTAGAGTCAATTATCTGACAAAATGCTCCTTTTGGAAATTCTTCTCTAAGCCTTCATGATATCCTGTTTACTTGGCTTCCTGCTACATCACTGGGCTTCTCCCTCAGTCTCCCTTGCTTCTTTCCTCCTCTGCCAGATCTTTACATGTTGGAAACCACTGAGCTCTGTGTGTATCCTCATTGCCTTTATAAAAAATATTTTTTCCTTTAACAATATAATTCAGTTCCATGTATTTAAATACTGTCTATGTGATGATAACTCTCAATTATAAATCCCCTTTTCTATATGTTTTCTCTGAATTCTAGAGTCATATTTCTAGAAGCTTGTGTAGCATCTTTACAGATATATAATAGAATTAAACAATTTTAACATAGCAAAGATAGCTTTTTATTTTTTAATCTTCTGATTCTTCTTTAGTTTCTTTCTGGGTCTTACCTTTATCATCCCACTCAAGCCAAAAACCCAATTCACAAGTATATTGCTAGCTCTACTTTCAAAATGCACCATGAATGTGATCATATACATTCTGACAATTCTTACAGGTATAATCTCACCCATCCTCATGTCTTATTTCCTCAAATTCAGTTGCCTCTTAATTGATTTCCCTGCTTTCATTCTTAATCTATAGTCAGGTTTCGTCACAGTAGCTTGAACTGTTTTTTAAAGTCTAATCTAATGACATCATTACTTTGCTTAGACTCCTCTGATGGTTTTCCATGCCAGTGGGAGAAAAAAAATTCCGAACTTCTTACCTTATTTTCTAAAACCCTCTCAGATCTGTCTAGAGCTATCTTCTCATATCTGACCACTGTCATTTTTTTTTTTTCACTATTCTCTTTTTCTTGCTCAGTTTCTGAGTCATGTCTGACTCTTTGCAACCTCATGGACTGCAGCACACCAGGCTTCCCTGTCCTTCACCATCTCCCAGAGCTTGACCAAACTCATGTCCATTGAGTTAGTGTTGCCATTCAACCATCTCATCCTCAGCCATCCCCACTTCCTCCTGCTTTCAATCTTTCCCAGCATCAGGGTCCTTTCCAATGAGTCGGCTCTTCACATCAGATAGCTAAAATACTGGAGCTTCAGCTTCAGCATCAGTTCCTCCAATGAATATTCATTTACTCTAAGTTCCCCTCTGCCTTTGAGCCTCTTCACTTGCTGTTCCTACTTCCTGGAAATTTCTTTACTATGTATTTCATAGTAGGTACCTTTTTCAACATTCCAGTCATATTTTCAATTTTAACTTTAATTATAATATTTAATAATTACATTTATTTATTATTCACTTTGCCTTGGACAGTGATGTTAATTTCTGATAGTCTTTATAGCAGTTCTTAGGAACTCATTTTTTTACACTTATCATAATAAAAAACTTAATGTTCTATTTTTTATGAAAAACATTTATTTTCATAATAGGTTTTGAGGGTCATCCTTGCTCAAATAGCTTGCTTCTATAGCCCCCAATTCATTCTCTAACATACCACCTTTATTTAATTTATAGCACTTATTTATCTTCTAGTTCTTATGTAAAAGCAGCTTATTTATTCATTTCTTACGTGGTTAGTGTCAGACTTTCTCCATCAGAGTTCAGCATTCCTGAAACTAGACTCTTGCTTGCCTTGTGAACTGGTGTCTACTCCATGCCCAAGACAGTACCTGGTGCTGAGTGGGTGTTCAGTGAGGATGTGCTGAAAGAATGAATGTATCTGAAGTGGAATACTACTGATGAATGCATCAAAATATTGGATCTTGTTCTTAGTTCAAAAATATTGACAAGTACCCATGATATATTTCCAAATCCTTAGAGCCTTTAAATGTGTAAAAATAAGGTACTACAATGGATTAAACTTGTGTAATCTCTTTATTAATGGCATTGATCTAGTCATTGACTTAGCTTCTGTATTAGCCAGCAGAAAGGCACTGATGTGAAAATACATGTGTTAATTGCCTTGGCAGCTGGCCTTTCACTAAATTGACTTTCTAAATGCCATGTTCGAAGTTAGACTGCTTTGCAACATATGAAGTTAAATTGTGTCATGAATGGGCTACACTTTTCAGGTTTGCGTGTCTGTGATGTACCAAGGAGGTGCTGCATACAATGAAAGATTTTATTTAGGAATGAAAATTTATGTTTTCAAATGAGAAATGTTCCTTTCATAGAAATGTTTAAAAACTATCCCTTAAGATTCAATTTCCCACTCCAGTATTCTTGCCTGGAAAATCCCACGGACAGAGGAGCCTGGTAGGCTGCAATCCATGGGGTCACGAAAAGCCAGACAAGACTGAGTGGCTTTACTTTCACTTTTCACTTTCATGCATTGGAGAAGGAAATGGCAACCCACTCCAATGTTCTTGCCTGAAGAATCTTGGGGACAGGGGAGGCTGGTGGACTGCCGTCTTGGGTCGCACAGAGTTGGACATGACTGAAGCTATGTAGCAGCAACAGCAGCAGCAAGATTCAATTTAAGCATTACCTTTTCTGGCAAACATTCCTTGATCTTTTAGGAAATGCTAGTCACATCTTCTATCTTGGGTATCTAATGGCTGAGAGCATTGACTGCATTGAAATTTTAATTGCTGATTGAAGAGATTGCTTTTTCCCACTAAACCTTGAGGTCCTTCAAACAGATCCCATACCTTCTTCTTGAACGCAGATCGTGATTTTGTTATCTTTAGTCAGTTTGTAAAATAAAGTAAGTTCCAGCAAATGTTTATTGATTTGAATGAAATAAATATCATTTATGATATTTAACATGAATATTGGGTTGACTTGCTACTTAATCATTTAATGTGAATATTGAAGTTTGCCTTCATGATGTGAAACTTTGGAGGGTAGAAACAATGTATTATTGTTCAGTTGCTCAGTTGTGTCTGATACTTTACCACCCCATAAACTGCAGCATGCCAGGCTTTCCTGTCCATGACCAACTCCGGGAAATTGCTCAAACTCATGTCCATTGAGTCAGTGATGCCATCCAACCATCTCATCCTCTGTCATCCCCTTCTCCTCCTGTCTTCTATCTTTCCCATCATCAGGGTTTCTCTTATATTTATCTTAGAGAATAGAACACTACTCTGCATATGGTAGTGATGCTCTCTCCTCCACTAGATTTGGGATCTACCCAGACTAACCACCTCCTCTGGGATTAGGGGAGTTGGTAGCCAACTTCTACTTAGGGTTCTGCATTAAATCTCTATCTTGACTGCTGTCTTGGTCAGTTCACTTCAGTCGCTCAGTCGTGTCTGACTCTTTGCAACCCCATGAATCACAGCATGCCAGGCCTCCTTGTCCATCACCAACTCCTGGAGTTCACTCAAATGCATGTCCATCGAGTCGGTGATGCCATCCAGCCATCTCATCCTCTGTTGTCCCCTTCTCCTCCTGCCCCCAATTCCTCCCAGCAACAGATTCTTTTCCAATGAATCAGCTCTTCACACGAGGTGGCCAAAGTACTGGAGTTTCAGCTTTAGCATCATTCCTTCCAATGCAAACCCAGGACTGATCTCCTTTAGGGTGGACTGGTTGGATCTCCTTGCAATCCAAGGGACTCTCAAGAGTCTTCTCTAACACCACAGTTCAAAAGCATCAATTCTTCAGAGCTCAGCTTTCTTCACAGTCCAACTCTCACATCCATACATGACTACTGAAAAAACCATAGCCTTGACTAGATGGACGTTTGTTGGTAAAGTAATGTCTCTGCTTTTGAATATGCTATCTAGGTTGGTCATAACTTTCCTTCCAAGGAGTAAGCGTCTTTTACTTTCATGGCTGAAATCACCATCTGCAGTGATTTTGGAGGCCCTCACCAAAAAAAATAAAGTCTGACACTGTTTCCACTGTTTCCCCAGTTATTTCCCATGACGTGATGGGACCAGATGCCATGATCTTCGTTTTCTGAATGTTGAGCTTTAAGCCAACTTTTTCACTCTCCACTTTCACTTTCATCAAGAGGCTTTTTAGTTCCTCTTCACTTTCTGCCATAAGGGTGGTGTCATCTGCATATCTGAGGTTATTGATATTTCTCCTGGCAATCTTGATTCCAGCTTGTGCTTCTTCCAGCCCAGTGTTTCTCATGATGTACTCTGCATATAAGTTAAATAAGCAGGGTGACAATATACAGCCTTGACGTCAGCTGACTGGAAAATATGAAAACTTCACAAAATTTTAAGAGGAAGCATAATATATTTTCATGACTTTGGGCATTTTACTTAATCTCATTTTTTAACTGGTACCTAATTCATAGAGTTCTTACAAGGTTCATATACATTAGCATATACAAAGTACATGACATGTTCTGAATGTCTGGTTCATATTAGATTTTAAAATTATTAGGTATTATTAGTAATAGAAATAATGTTTTTATTCTTACTGCTATTATTATTATTACTCTTTTCTGAGGCCTGCATCAGAGATCAGTCTTTACCTCCTATTTTCCACTTTGCTTAGGCCACCAGATCTGGGGCCTAAAATGTCAGACTGAGCCAACACATTCTAGGAGAATGTTCAAACTGGGTAGAGTTGTCATCAATCTATGTTAGACTGATGGAAATATTTCTTTAATCATGAACAAGCACCTTTAAAAATGACACCTTTGTGTGTTCTTTCCTCCATTTTGACTTTATATATCAGACATACAATTTGGTTTGGGAGGGCACTAGCTGTGAGTTAGAAGGTTAAAGTAGCACCTAGTCAATAAATAAAAACACTCGCTGAGGGTAATACATTTTATTTGTGTTGATGTTTTCCTTTACAGAAGGAAATCCAGTGGAATGAGCTGGCTCTTCAGGAATAAATCAGTAGAAAGAAGGTTCAACTTATGAGAAAAGCAAGTAATGGATTGGGAGCTGTGGTAAGCAGGTTCCTGAACCTGAGGTAAGAAATCTTCTTAGCTACCTTGGGTGTAAGTCTCCAAAATATATAAGAGCTAAACTAACTGATTTGAAAACCCAAGAAGTCAGTTTTTAATCACACAAGACTAGACTAGGAAAAGGCAATGGGGATTTCAAAAATTTTGAAATTTTAAAATAAATTCTACCCAGATCTTAGGGAGCACAAAATAGTGTTTTTCAGGTATTCTTTCTTACAGGTAAAGTTAATAGTTCTGTGGTTATTTTAGTCCTTACTGAGGAAGCAGACAGTGCAACTTTCCTTCTTTTTTTCACTTTCCCTTCTTTTCAACTTTACTGTTTTCTCAGAGAATTTCTATACATTGGTTCAGCTCAATCACTCAGTCATGTCCAACTCTGTGTGACCCCATGGACTGCAGCACGCCAGGCTTCCTTGTCCATTACCAACTCCTGGAGCTTGCTCAAACTCATGTCCATTGAGCCAGTGATGACATTCAACCATCTCACCCTCTGTCATCCCCATCTCCTCCCACCTTCAATCATTCCCAGCATCAGGGTCTTTTCCAATGAGTGAGTTCTTTGCATCAGGTGGCCAAAGTATTGGAGTTTCAGCTTCAGCATCAGTCCTTCCAATGAATAATCAGGACTGATTTCCTTTAGGATGGACTGGTTGGATCTCCTTGTAGTCCAAGGGACTGTCAAGAGTCTTCTGCAACACCACAGTTCAAAAGCATCAAGTCTTCGGTGCTCAGTTCTTTATAGCCCAACTCTCACATCCATACATGACTACTGGACCTTTGTTGGCAAAGTAATGTCTCTGATTTTAATATGCTGTCTAGTTTGGTTATAGCTTTTCTTCCAAGGAGAAAGCATCTTTTAATTTCTGTTCATAAGCCTTTACAATCTATTGATTATTCAATTCTTACTGGAGTGAATCAATATATTCAACATATTGTCTCAGTTATGGAAAAGACAGTATGTAACACTTTCCCTCAGGAAGATGATAATAATTATGGTGTAAAAAGTCATAAAAAGTGCAAAAGTGAACTTAGGTTTCTGCTGTATCTTTCTGTTAAATTTTACTGAATATTAATTTAGGCTCTATATTCAATGGACAAATGATCAGGTTTATATACTAAAATTATTACATTATAAATCAAGGGACAGTGGCTATATATTTTTTTTCCAGTGTGTATGTTTTGATGGAAATTTCCCAAATTTAGGACTTCCCTGGTAGCTCAGCTGGTAAAGTATCCGCCTGCAATGCAGGAGACCCTGGTTTGATTCCTGGGTTGGGAAGATCCCCTGGAGAAGGGAAAGGCTACCCACTCCAGTATTCTGGCCTGGAAAATTCCATGGACTGTGGAGTCTATGGGGTCGCAAAGAACTGGACATGACTGAGCGACTTTCATTTCAAAATTTAACTGACTATATTTTCAATTACAGTTGACTCCCACTTTTTCATGATAATATGTTATTTATAATTATGGCTATTTATAATCTAGAAAGACATTCTCATATTTGGTTGATAGACAAGTCAATCTCTAATTCACAAATTAAGTTCTCTAAACTTACAATGTTTCAGAATTCCCTCTGTGCTCACTACTCATTCCAGGCACCTGGTACATCTATTTTCTCTCCTCTTTAGAATGTTCTACTTTTTTGTTGTTATTTTTAATCTTCCTATTCTAACAAATTTGAAACCTCAGTCCTTTCCATAGGTAGAAAAAATATCAATCAATCACAAGTAAATCAAGAATATATATGGACCAGATCATTATTACAGACATGAGAAGTAGAAGGCCATCATTCAAGGTGGTGTGCCAGAAATATTTGAAAATACATGTTCCAGCCTACAATTATAGACTTTAGAAAATAATTTGGATCTTTCTTTGGAAATATCCTATAGTTGGTAAATCTGAAAATATTTGGAGTATTAAAAGTTTTTCTGATAACATATTAACATGTTCTGGGGATTTGGATGTTGACATCTTTGGGGACCATTACTCAGCCTACTATAGAAAGGAATATGCACAATAATTACAGAGATGATATGATTGTCTACAGAGATCAAATTGCCAACATCCGCTGGATCACCAAAAAAGCAAGAGAGTTCCAGAAGAACATCTACTTCTGCTTTGCTGACCATGCCAAAGCCTTTGACTGTGTGGATCACAATAAACTGTGGAAAATTCTGAAAAAGATGGGAATACCAGACCACCTGACTGCCTCTTGAGAAACCTATATGCAGGTCGGGAAGCAACATTCAGAACTGGACATGGAACAACAGACTGGCTCCAAATAGGAAAAGGAGTACGTCAAGGTTGTATACTGTCACCCTGCTTATTTAACTTATATGCAGAGTACATCATGAGAATGCTGGGCTAGAGGGAGCACAAGCTGGAATCAAGATTGCTGGGAGAAATATCAATAATCTCAGATATGCAGATGACACCACCCTGATAGCAGAAAGTGAAGAGAACTAAAGAGCCTCTTGATGAAAGTGAAAGAGAGAGTGAAAAAGTTGGCTTAAAACTCGACATTCAGAAAACTAAGATCAGGGCATCCAGTCCCATGACTTCATGGCAAATAGATGGGGAAACAGTGGAAACAGTGGCTGACTTTATTTTCTGGGCTCCTGCAGATGGTGATTGAAGCCAGGAAATTAAAAGACGCTTACTCCTTGGGGGGAAAGTTATGACCAACCTAGACAGCATATTAAAAAGCAGAGACATTACTTTGCCACCAAAGTCTATCTAGTCAAGGCTATGGTTTTTCCAGTGGTCAGGTATGGATGTGAGAGTTGGACTATAAAGAAAGCTGAACGCAGAAGAATTGATGCTTTTGAACTGTGGTGTTGGAGAAGACTCTTGAGAATCCCTTAGACTGCAAGGAGGTCAAACCAGTCCATCCTAAAGGAGATCAGTCCTGGGAGTTCATTGAAAGGATTGATGTTGAAGCTGAAACTCCAATACTTTGGCACCTGATGGGTCATTTGAAAAGACCCTGATGCTGGGAGGGAATGGAGGCAGGAGGAGAAGGGGATGACAGAGGATGAGATGGTTGGATGGCATCACCGACACAATGGACATGGGTTTGTGTGGACTCTGGGAGTTGGTGATGGACAGGGAGGCCTGGAGTCCTGCGGTTCATGGGGTTGCAAAGAATCGGACACAACTGAGCGACTGAACTGAACTGAACTGAAAGAGAGTTTAGCTCGGTGGCTAGATATAAGATCTGCTTTAAAAATGCAATTGAACTTTTTTATAAATCCGGGTAAAACAGAAAAGGTAATGAAATGTAAAAGGCAAAACTAAAAATCTTAAAAATCTGACAGTGTCAGTCTTGGTAAGGATGTGGAGTATTGAGAGCTCTCATACATTGTTAGTGGGAGTATAGAGTAGAACCACAAATTTGGAAACAATTTAATATTTTCTTGAAAGTTGAAGATGTACACAACTTATGAACCAGAAATTCTCCTTCAAGGTATGTATCTCTGTATCCTAAGGGGCATTAGCAAAAACACTCATAGTAGAATTTTTGAGTATGAGAGTAGAAGATAGAAATAACCCAAATGTCCAATAAGAAGATAACAGTTAAATACAGTGTGATGTCCTCCACCATGGAGCACTATTTAGTAGTGAGAATGAATGACACCTACATGGAAGAAATGAATGAATCATAGAAGCATATTTTGAAAGAAAAAAGTCACAAGAAGACACATACAAGATAATATAATTTTAATAAAATTCCAAGAAATTTAAAATATATATATTGTTAAAGGTACATATGTGTGATATAAATTAATTTTTAAAAACCATTGAAGTGATAAGCACAATATTCACAGTAGTGAATCAGTATGAGTGAAAACAGGCAACTGGGTTTGGGAAGAAGCTGACATTTTAAAGGTATGTTCTAGTTGGTGCTGAGTTTATTTTTTGTGTTAATGCTCTTCAGTAATTATATATATGTTATTTCTTTTGCATATATCAAAATATAAAAAATATATATTATTTATGTACACTGTATACACATATATGTGAAAAAAGAAAGTGTTAGTTGCTCAGTTGTGTCCTACTCTTCGTGACCCCATGGACTGCAGCACGCCAGGGCTCCCTGTCCACCACCAACTCCCAAAGTTTACTCAGACTCATGTCCATTGAGTCAGTGATGCCATCCAACCATCTTATACTCTGTCATCCCCTTCTCCTCCCACATCAGGGTCTTTTCAAATGAGTCAGTTCTTCACATCAGGTGGCCAAAGTATTAGAGTTTCAGCTTCAGCATCAGTCCTTCCAATGAATATTCAGGACTGATTTCCTTTAGGATTGCTGGTTGGATCTCCTTGCAGTCCAAGGGACTGTCAAGAGTCTTCTTCAACACCACAGTTCAAAAGCATGAATTCTTCTGCACTCAGCTTTGTTTGTAGTCCCACTCTCACATCCATACATGACTACTGGAAAAACCATAGCTTTGACTAGACAGACCTTTGTTGACAAAGTAATGTCTCTGCTTTTTAATATGGTGTCTAGGTTGATCATAACTTTTATTCCAAGGAACAAGTATCTTTAATTTCATGGCTGCAGTCACCATCTGCAGTGATTTTGGAGTCCAAGAAAATAAAGTCTGTCACTGTTTCCCCATCTATTTGCCATGAAGTGATGGGACCAGATGCCATGATCTTAGTTTTCTGAATGTTGAGTTTTAAGCCAACTTTTTCACTCTCCTCTTTCACTTTCATCAAGAGGCTATTTAGGTCGTCTCTACTTTCTGCCATAAGGGTGGTGTCATCTGCATATCTGAGGTTATTGATATTTCTCCTGGCAATCTTGATTGCAGCTTGTGCTTCATCCAGCCCAGCATTTCTTATGATGAACTCTGCATATAAGTTAAATAAGCAGGGTGACAATATAGTTGCACTATATATTCCATTTTTTAAGTACATAATTAAGATTTTTAATTGGAATTTCAATATCAAACTCTCAAAAACTAATAGAATGGATATTCAGAGAAGTAGAAGAATATAGAAGACCTGAAAAGCACTGTGAAGCAATTCCTTATAATTAAGATCTATAAATTTTCACACAGGAATAGGATACAAATTCTATTCAAGTTCCCATAGATTGTAAACTTGGAGACACTGGAACATATCTAGGGACATAAGAAAAGGTACAAAAATTTCTAGGTCTAAAGGTATTGAAATCATACAGAGAGTCTGTTCTTCATCACTGTGGAATTATATTAGAAATCAATATCAAAATATATTTGAAAATAACCCACATATTTTCAAGCGCAATGTGATATTTACCAAGAGATCTTTGATTTAGCCACCTAAAGCCTCAATAAAGTTAGACTGAAAAAATCACAGACAGTGATTGCAGAGAAGAAATCATTTAAATGAGAAACTAGTATCAAAATGAGATATTATTAAATATACTATAAATAAAGTCCCATGTATTTGGAAATTAAATGTCCACTTTTAAATGATAGGTGTTTCTAAGAAGCCATCAAAAGGAAAATTAGAAAATATTTGTAACAGAATAAAAATGAAAAGAGAGTTACCAGAATTTGTTTCATGTACCTGAAGCTGATGAATGCAACCAAATACAACATGCAATCTTGAATAAGGTATGAAAGCAAATAGTGGACCCTAGAATAAAATTTTGTGAAATTTGAACTAAATCTGTACTTTAGTTAATATTATATCACTTGTTAGTTTCCTGTTTTTTTTTTTTTTTGCAATATAGTGTTGCTTTATATCCTCAGAATTGGATTAGAAGTTTTAAGCCTTATTCAAACTTTTAAAAAATCACGAAGATAATACATTTTCTAGACTTTTCAGCAGTAATTCTCGATGCCAAAATACATGGAACTATATGAAAGTTTTGAGTGAATATAAATTAGAAATCTAGCATTCTATTCATACTAAGTCAAACAAGTGGAATCAAAAATGTCATAATTTTTTTAGCTAGTCAAAATGCATAAGTTTTCTAAAAAATATATATTGTATTATACATATTACTTGTGTGTACACGCACACAGAGAAGTTTTTTTACTATGTTTGATAAAGGCTTGAGAAAAAACAACAGTGACAACAACAAAAAAGAGACTGAGGAATTGGAAAACATAAACTAAATGAAATGAGAAAACTGAATACAAAATAGAAAAAGTGAAACATACTAGGTAAAGGCAAAAGGTCATCATATAGTCTGGTTGTTTTTAAACATGACTACTCATTCAAAACACATCTGAAGCTTTAGAGAATAGCAATACCTGTGCATTTGTATTTTCACAAAGTTGCAAGATAATTCTGTTATACATCTGGATTTTGAAAAGTGATTATTATAAGTTTTTCTATTAAATGGTAGTTTTAGTGACATAGAATACTGTTAGAAATTTCTGTTGACCAGAAATCTCGAATAGATTTTTCTGTTGACCAATCATGATACAATGGTATTAAGCAAATAATAGTTATATAATCACATTAGTAAAGATGTTTATCAGCTTTCACAACCAATAGCCACAAAAGATAATAACAATTGCAAGCCCTAATGGAAACATGATTAATCTAACAATATACAATAATTACACACAATTTAGGGGAGTTAAGTAGAGTGATGTGCTAAGTGGAAGTGTATACAACACATGTTCTTATCTGCTCAGACAGTGTTTAGTTTCTTGATCCAACAAAACACATTTCATAATTCACTGGAAACTCATTTGAGTGGAGACCTTGTGGAATCTCTTTTTGTCTATTTCCAGCCAGGCTTGCTGTTGTTCTGTTAGGCCAGGGCACCCCTTCTGTTTCTTCTTTTTTCAGAATATGTGAAGTCTTTCTAGACCATAAAGTAGAGATCCTGAATTGCTTTAGCTATTTCAGAAGGTTACAGCGTAATTGAAGGATTGTTAAAATGTAACTTTAAATTAATTTCTACCTTAAATTAGATATGGATATGAGTATATTCTGGGGAGAAAATTGAAAGAGAAAAATAGCAGTATCTTCTAAGGTTCTTGTTTACCATATGAGGGGGGTTTCCATCTATTTACTTACCGACATGCCTTATTCACTCTGTTTTTCAGCTTTGCTGCTCACATGCCTCTCTCTAACGTGTAGAAGGGAGCTTTAAATTCCTGTATGTAGTCATACTTCAAGGGAAAAAATGCTCTTTTTATCTGGGATAAACTACAAGCTTATTTCCCTAGGCTTATCTTATTAATATTTGATGGCATTTACCTTCAAAGTGACTTTGCACAGTTGCCCAGGAGTGTTTGCACAAAGGAGGCTTTCTAATGCAAATCTGACTGTATTGAAAGTTTAAAAAAATTTGACCCAAATGAGACTGCCCTCAAAGTCAAATATTAGCCATCAAAGCACTTATTCATTTTTTCATGCATTGATTTGTTTTTTAATTAAGTATACATGATAATTGATTAAACAAATATTTTCCAAACACCCTATGGTGGTTATTAGCACTGGTCTAAGAGCTTATAATTCAGTAGGGGATGGAGAGATGTTGTAAAAACACCCCAAAATTTAAAAAGATTGTGCTGTTGATAGAAATGCATTACAAAAAGGAAGGAAGAGTGTATCCACCAGCCAATCTCTGGGGTGGGGAGGAGGAAGGTTGCCACACACTGCTTCTTAAACGAATCAAAATTACAGTTAAGTATTAAAATAAAGGACTGTCTTCCAGACTTGTATTCTGCAGGAAAGGAGGCACCTCATGCACTTCGGCAGAGAGATAAATTAAGCTATGGTGAATGGTAGCAGCAGCAAAAGGAAGGTGGATTTTGTTATTCTTTAATGAGCTTTGGATTATTAAAAAAAAAATAAAAGAAATTCCAAATTTGAAATACAGCAATTGAAATGCTGTACTGGTCATGATTTTTGTCTAGTGAAATTAAGGATTTTTTAAAGGGTTATAGGATTTGTATAGGAGAAAAAAATATTCAAGATCTATGAAGGGATTTCAATGTTTTCCCAAGGGAATAAAACATAAAGATTCTCTTTGTCAGTTGAGATGATCATTTTTAGAGTATGGGACTTTAAAGTCCCAAACTTTTAGAGTACGAAGTTCTATTAGTGATTGAAGGACTGATTGCCTTGTCACTGTGGCCCAGCAATGACAATATAAGAGTAAGGAGTTGATGAATGAAATTGGTGAGAATGACAGGCTCTAGGAGGACTGAGGAAACAGCAGAGAAGGCAAATGCAGGAACTGTTGATTAATTGTACTGGAAGAATGAATAAGCTAGAAAAAGTGAAGATGGGGAAGATGGTTTTCTAAGAGAAAGTAATTCCTATACTGAAAAACATTTATTGAACCATTATTGTGAGAAAAATGTACAAAATTATGAGCAGGATATAAAGGATCATAAGCTTACAATTTAATAAGGTATAAATCCTATACACGAAAAGGAGAGATAATAATTAAAGATCATTTTAATGATAACTAAAAAAGTTCATAAGAGGATTTCTGTATAAGGTTGTGTAAGATTGTCATTTTAAAGACCTGAATATTCAAACTGCCACTGTTAGCTTCTTTCTAACAATCCTTTTAAAGGTGATCATTTTTCTTGCAAAGGAAGTTTGGTTATATAACAAATCACATTCTTAATTTTTTTTGACATTTAATGACATTAAGAGTCCTGAAAACTAGAGTAAATTTAATAATTTAGTTTAACTTGGAGATTTGGTAAGTATATCATATTATCTAGTCATCACATTCTTAAAGTTGATCATGAGATGTAGTTATGAATTTCCTTGATTCCTCATTTTTAAAAAAAATTCACCCACATCTTACAAATCCAATAGTTTTTATTTCCCAAAGAATCCTGTACCACTCCACATCACTTCATTTCAAACTTAGCCTAAGCTACCATCATCATCTATCTCCCCTGGACTATTATTAATATAATAGCTTTCTACTAATAACTTTCATTCTAATTTTGAGCCCTAACCCCAGCCATCCATATGAGTCACTGACCTTTCTGAAAGGGATATTATGTAGTGTCATTCCTCATCTGAAACTCTTCAAGGGCTTCTCAAACTAACAATTGCTCACAGAGCTCTCTGACCTCATCACCTACCACTCCCCTTCCTTCTCCCCACACTCCAGCCACATTAGGTATCCATCTACTTTTCTTGAATTTCAAACACCCTGCCTCTCAGAAAATTTGCACATCAGTTCCCTCTGCTCAGAATGCTGATCTTCCAGGTTTTCATGCCTGGTAACTGTCATTCAGATCTCAGCTACAACTCATCTCCTCACAGGGGATTTCCCTGTGTGTGTTAGTTGCTCAATCATGTATGATTCTTTGCAACCACATGGACTGTAGTACACCAGGCTCCTCTGTCCATGGGATTCTCCAGGTAAGAATAGCGGAGTGGGTTGCCATTCCCTTCTCCAGGGGATCTTCCTGATCCAGTGATTGAACCTGGGTCTCCTGCATTGTAGGCAGATTGTTTACCATTTGAGCCACCAGAGAAACTGGATTTCCCTGGTCTGGTCATGTTCCAATACAGTATATTTTGCATTTTACTCATATTTCATTATCTCTTTCTGAAATTATCTCATTCATTGGCTTACTTTATTATCTCTGTCTCCAATTAGAATATCAGAGTTCTTTCTCTTTCTTCATGGCTTTATCTCTAGAACTTAGAACAATATTTCTGTCTTGGTGAACACCATCATCAGTGAATGCTGAATTACAGTTCAGGTATTTTCTCCCTACCCATCTTCTACACATGGAGGAAAATTTATAGTTGTGTCTTGATTTCCAAGGGTTAATAAGGAGAGTTAGTTTCATCAGAATTACAGTTTAACACACTCCTAAACTTGCCATGGAGTAAAACTTCTGTTACAGTCTTGTGGAAATCTGAGCTTATGTTTCTGAAATTCAGTATCCGTAAGATGAAACTCATCCATTGGTGGTAAATTTAAAATAGCCTTCCAAAGCAATAAGAAAACAGGAAATGCAAGAGACAGTTCCTAACAAGTTGTAAATGTTTTTAATACAGTGTGCTCAGACATTCAGTCCTGTCCAGACTCTTTGTAATCCTATAAACTATAGAGTGCCAGGGCCGTCTATCCATGTAATTCTCCCTGCAAGATTACTGGCATGGGTTGCCATGCCCTCCTCACTGGCACTAGCTGGTAAGTGAGTTAAAATGGCAGAGTAGAAGGACATGCACTCTGCACTCACCTTCTCCTGCAAGAACTCCAAAATTGCAACTCACTGCTGAACAACCATTGACAGGAGAATGTTCAATCCCACCAAATAAAGATACTGCATGGCCAAGAGCAAAGGCAAATCCCCAACAAGATGGTTCAGTTCAGTTCAGTCGCTCAGTTGTGTCCAACTCTTTGCGTCCCCATGAATTGAGCACACCAGGCCTCCCTGTCCATCACTAACTCCTGGAGTTCACTCAGACTCACGTCCATCGAGTCGGTGATGCCATCCAGCCATCTCATCCTCTGTCGTCCCCTTCTCCTCCTGCCCTCAATCCCTTCCAGCATCAAAGTCTTTTCCAATGAGTCAACTCTTTGCATGAGGTGGCCAAAGTACTGGAGTTTCAGCTTTAGCATCATTCCTTTCAAAGAAATTCCAGGGCTGATCTCCTTCAGAATGGACTGGTTGGATCTCCTTGTAGTCCAAGGGACTCTCAAGAGTCTTCTCCAACACCACAGTTCAAAAGCATCAATTCTTTGGCGCTCAGCCTTCTTCACAGTCCAACTCTCATATCCATACATAATCACCGGAAAAGCCGTAGCCGTGACTAGACGGACCTTAGTCGGCAAAGTAATGTCTCTGCTTTTGAATATACTATCTAGGTTGGTCATAACTTTTCTTCCAAGGAGTAAGCGTCTTTTACTTTCATGGCTGCAATCACTATCTGCAGTGATTTTGGAGCCCAAAAAGTCTGACACTGTTTCCACTGTTTCCCCATCTATTTCCCATGAAGTGATGGGACCGGATGCCATGATCTTCGTTTTCTGAATGTTGAGCTTTAGGCCAACTGTTTACTCTCCTGGAGGGGAAATTTCATGTAGTATCAAACCCATACCTTCCAGAAATGCTCAGAGGGCTCAGACAAAGCCTTGTGCATACCAGGATTCGGAGACACCGCAGAGACTGAGCCAGACCTGTCTTTGAGTGTTTGAATGTCTCCAGCAGCAGAGGCAAGGGTCAGCAGTGGCCTGCCGTGGGTCAGGGGCTCTGACTGCAGCAGACGTGGGAAGCACAGCATGTGGCCCAAGTCCTCTGAGAGGGGGTCACCATTAGCCCCAACACAGAGCCACCGAGCTGACAACCCGCAAACTGGAGGAAAATATACCAAAGAGGTTCTTGCACTGTTATGAAAGTTCTAGGACCCACAACAAATTTCCCAACCTGGGGATCCAGCAAAGGGACTGAGAACCCCCAGGGAATTTCAGTTTGGAGGCGAGTGGGATTTGACTACAGAACTTCCACAAGACTGGAGAAATAGACTCCTGGTGGGCACAAACAAAACCTTCTATGGACCAGGACCCAGGAGAAAGGAGTAGTGACCCCACAAGAGACTGAGCCAGAATTGCTTGTGAGTGTCTAGAAGTCTCTGGTGGAGGCATGAACTGACAGTGGCCTGCTGCGGGCACTGAATACAACAGTGCTGGCATAAGTCCTTTCGAAGGAGGTCACCATTACTGCCATTACCTCTACCATAGTTTGGTCTCAGGCCAAACAACAGGGAAGGAACACAGCCTTGCCCATGGGAACAAAAAAAAAAAAAAAAAAAAGGATTAAAGATTTACTGAGCATGGCCCCACCCACCAGAACAAGACCCAGATTCCTCCACAGCTTGTCCCTCCCATGAGGAAGCTTCCATAAACATCATATCCTTATCCTTCAGAGGGCAGACAAAATGAAAACCATAGTCACAGAAAACTAATCAAACTGATCACATGGATCATAGCCTTGTCTACTCAATGAAACTATGAGCCATGCAGTGTAGGGCCCCCCAAGAAGGGTGGGTCATGGTGGAGAGTTCTGATGAAACACGGTCCACTAGAGAGGGGAATAGCAAACCACTTAATTATTCTTGCTTTGAGAACCCCATGAGCAGTATGAAAAGGCAAAAAAGTATGACACTGAAAGATGAACTCCCCAGGTCAGTAGGTGACCATCATGCTACTGGAGAACAGTGGAGAAATAACTCCAGAAAGAAAAAGAGAAGGAGCCAAAGCAAAAACAGTGTCCAGTTGTGATGGAAGTAAAGTCTGATGCCATAAAGAACAATATTGCATAGGAACCTGGAATGTTAGGTCTGTGTGTCAAGGTAAATTGGAAGTGGTCAAACAGGAGATGGCAAGAGTAAACATCAGCATTTTAGGAAGTGGTGAACTAAGATCATGGCATCTGGTCCCGTCACTTCATGGCAAATAGATGGGGGAAACCATAGAAATGGTGACATACTTTATTTTGGGGGCTCCAAAATCACTGCAGATGGTGACTGCAGCCATGAAATTAAAAGACACTTGCTCCCTGGAAGAAAATTATGACCAATCTAGATAGCATATTCAAAAGCAGAGACATTACTTTGCCACCAAAGTCTATCTAGTCAAGGCTATGGCTTTTCCGGTGATCATGTATGGATATGAGAGTTGGACTGTGAAGAAGGCTGAGCGCCGAAGAATTGATGCTTTTGAACTGTGGTGTTGGAGAAGACTCTTGAGAGTCCCTTGGACTGCAAGGAGATCCAGCCAGTCCATCCTAAAGGAAATCAGTCCTGGGTGTTCTTTGGAAGGACTGATATTGAAGCTGAAACTCCAATACTTTGGCCATCTGATGCGAAAACTGACTGATTTGAGAAGACCCTAATGCTGGGAAAGATTGAAGGCAGGAGGAGAAGGGGATAACAGAAGATGAAATGGTTGGATGGCATCACTGACTCAATGGACATGAGTTTGAGTAAGCTCTGGGAGTTGGTGACGGACAGGGAGGCCTGGTGTGCAGCAGTCCATGGTATCACAAACAGATAGACACGACTGAGCGACTGAACTGAACTGAACTAAAATGGACTGGAATGGGCAAATTTAATTCAGATCACCATTATAGCTACTACTGTGGGCAAATATCCCTTAGAAGAAATGGAATAGCTCTCATAGTTAACAAAAGAGTCCAAAAACTAACACCAAAAAAAAGAGATGCCCTTTTCATCTTAGGGAATTGTGTTAGTCGCTCAATCGTGCTGGACTCTTTGCGACCCCATGGACTGCAGCCCACCAGGCTCCTCTGTCCATTGAATTTTCCAGGCAAGGATACTGGAGTGGGTTGTCATTTCCTTCTCCAGGGAATCTTCCTGACCCAGAGATAGAACCTGGGTCTTTTGCACTGCAGGCAGATTCCTTTCCAACTGAGCTACAAGGGAAGCCCTCATCACAGGGAACTGAAATGCCAAAGTAGTAAGTTGAGAGATACCTGGAGTAAGAGGCAAGTTTGGCCTTCAAGTACAGAATGAAGCAGTGCAAAAGCTAACAGAGTTTTGCCAAGAGAATGCACTGGTCATAGCAAACACCCTCTTCCAACAACACAAGTGAAGACTCTACACATGGACATACCAGATGGTCAATATAAAATCTGATTGATTGTATTCTTTGTAGCTGAAGATGAAGAAGCTACATACAGTCAACAAAAAAAAGACCAGGAGCTGACTATGGCTCAGATCATGAAGCTTATTGCCAAATTCAGACTTAAACTGAAGAAAGTAGGGAAAACCACTGGACCATTCAGGTATGACCTAAATCAAATCCCTTATGATTATACAGAGGAAGCGACAGAATCAAGGGATTAGATTTATAGACAGAGTGCCTAGAGAACTATGGATGGAGGTTCATAACCGTGATCATGAGAAGAGGTGCATGACAAGAAGCAGTGATCAAGACCATCCCCAAGAAAAAGAAATGCAAAAAGCAAAATGGTTGTTTTAGGAGGTCTTACAAATAGCTGAGAGAAGAAAGGAAGAGAAAGGCAAAGGAGAAAAGGAAAGATATACCCATCTGAATGCAGAATTTCAAAGAATAGCAAGGAGAGATAAAAAAGCCTTCCTCAGTAATCAATGCAAAGATATAGAGGAAAACAATATAATGGAAAAGACTAGAGATCTCTTCAAGAAAATTACCAAGGGGACATTTCATGCGAAGATGGGCGTAATAAAGAACAGAAACGGTATGTACTTAGCAGAGGCAGAAGATATTAAGAAGAGATGGCAAGAATACACAGAACTATGCAAAAAAAGATTGTAATGACCCAGATAACCATGGTGGTGTGATCACTTACCTAGAGCCAGACAACTTGGAATGCAAAGTCAAGTGGGCCTTAGGAACCATCACTACAAACAAAGCTAGTGGAGGTGATGGAATTCCAGTTGAGCTATCCTAAAAGATGATGCTGTTAAAATGTTGCACTCAAAATCCCAGCAAAATTGGGAAACTCAGCAGTGGTCACAGAATTGGAACAGGTCAGTTTTCATTTAAATCCCAAAGAACAGCAATGTCAAAGAATGTTCAAACGACCTCACAATTGTACTCATCTCACACGCTAGCAAAAATAATGCTCAAAATTCTCTAAGCCAGACCTCAGCAGTAGATGAACTGAGAACTTTCAGATGCACAAGCTGGATTTAGAAAAGGCAGAGGAACCAGAGATCAAATTGCCAACATCTGTTGGATCATCGAAAAAGCAAGACAGTTCCAGAAAAACATCTACTTCTGCTCTACTGACTACACCAAAGCCTTTGACTGTGTGGATCACAACAAACTATGGAAAATTCTTCAAGAGATAGGAATACCATACCTCCTTACTGCCTCCTGAGAAATCTGTATGCAGGTTAAGAAGCAACAGTTACAACTGGACTTGGAACAATGGGCTGGTTCCAAATTGGGAAAGGAGTACATCAAGGCTGTATATTGCTTATTTAACTTATACACAGAGTACTCATGTGAAGTGCTGGGCTGGATGAAGCACAATCTGGAATCAAGGTTCCTGGGAGAAATATCAATAACCTCAGATGTGCAGATGATGCCACCCTAATAGAAGAAAGTGAAGAGGAACTAAAGATCTTCTTGATAAAAGTGAAAGAGGAGAGTGAAAATTTTGGCTTAAAGATCAACATTCAGAAAACTAAGATCATGGCATCTGGTCCCATCACTTCATGGCCAATAATTGGGGAAATAATGGAAACAGTTACAGAATTTATTTTCATGGGCTCCGAAATGATTGCAGATGGTGACTGCAGCCATAAAATTGAAAGACATTTGCTCCTTGAAAGAAAAGTTATGACAACCCTAGACAGCTTATTAAAAAGCAGAGACATTACTTTGCTGACAGGTCGGTCTAGTCAATTCTATGTTTTTTTTCAGTGGTCCTGTATGGATATGAAAGTTTGACCATAAAGAAAGCTGAGCACCGAAGAATTGATCTTTTGAACTGTGGTGTTGGAGAAAACTCTTTAGAGTCCCTTGGACTGCAAGATCAAGCCCATCAATCCTAAAGGGAATCAGTTCTGAATATTCATTGGAAGGACTCATGTTGAAGCTGAAGCTCCAATAGTTGGGCCACATGATTCGAAGAAAGGATTCCTTAGAAAAGCCCCTGATGCTGGGAAAGATTGAAAGCAGAAGGAGAAGGGGATGACAGAGGATGAGATGGTTGGCTGATATCACCGAACAAGTTCTGGGAGTTGGTAATGTACAGGGAGACCTGGGGTGGTACAGTCCATGGGGTTACAAAGAGTTGGCCATGCTTGAGAGACTGAACTGACTGACTGATCAGCTGGTAGGCTAATAAGCTGGTAAGCTCTCTAATACAATATGAAACTCTAAAATAATGAAAATGAATTAGTAAACATCTAACCTTTAAGAGTCTTCAATGTTATGCAGGATATGCAACACATATGAACTTAATTATATATATTTTTTCTAAAGTAACTTTATTAGATTTAATATGAAAGCCAACTGTGAATTGAAAGTGCAGTATAAGCAAAATTTTTGCTTATTCTGACAGCAATTTTGAATTTTATTTACATCTATAATGAAATACATTGTATTTAAATCTAAAATGATTGCTTGTTTTATTACCCTCATTTCTGCTGGGTACTCTGGGGGTCTGTTAAATCTCTGTTGACCATTGTGGTATTTATCATGAGCTTCTTTGGGCAGGTAGTAGAAACTTGGATCAACTTCAGTGAAAAGGAAATTTGTTAGTCACAAAACTAGAACTTTCAGGAGAGTTTCATGAATATTTCTCTCTCTTTGTTCACCTTTTACTTATACTTGTCTCTGCTTTCCTTTAATCTCAGCATCCTTATCATCTACTGATGTTGAGCTCCTTCTAGTCAGTTAATAAAGGCTGAAACTCCCCAGGGAGATGTTCTCCTAGCATCATGAACCTAACAGAAAGAAAAAGTTCTAGCTTATTCCCATAACTTATTCATTCAGTTGCCTGACATTCATTTAACTAATGTTTATTGAGTCTCTTTTCTGTCAGGCTAAATTCTCAAAAACTCCTAATTTTTAGAGCCCTTGTTTGGATAATGTACCTCTTCCTAGCCAGAGGAATAGGGTACGTTGATAGGCCATATTATGCTAAATGCCTCTATATTGACTGAGAAAATAGAGTATTGCTATTTCTATGACTCATAAAAAATCAAGGCACGTTGTTCCCAGTTTTAGAAAGATAGGAAATGTGCTGGGCAGACACAAACTCATAGCTACTATTGTTGTTTAGTTGCTCAGTCATGTCCAGCTCTTTTAGCTTCCATGGACTGCATGCCAGGCTTCCCTGTCCTTCACTATCTCCCAGAGTTTGCTCAAACTCATGTCCATTGAACCAATGATGCCATTCAACTATCTCGCCCTCTGCTGTCTCCTTCTACCATCTTCAATCTTTCCCAATGTCAAGATCTTTTCCAATGAGTTGACTCTTCACATCAAGTGGCCAGAGTATTGGAACTTCAGCCTCACTATCAGTCCTTCCAATGAGTATTCAGGGTTGATTTCCTTTAGGATTGACTGGTTTGATATCCTTGCAGTCCAAGGGACTCTCAAGAGTCTTCTCCAGCACCACAGTTCAAAAGCACCAATTCTTCAGTGCTCAGCCTTCTTTATGGTCCAAATCTCATATCCGTACATGACTACTGGAGAAACCATAGCTTTAACTAGATGTGCTTTTTGGCAAAGTGATGTCTCTGCTTTTTTATTATTCTGTCTGGCTTTGTCATAGCTTTTCTTCCAAGGAGCAAGCATGTTTTAATATGAGATGTGGCTAAATCTGAGAGATTTTTTTGAACTTTACAGGGTACAATTTTTTGTATAATTAAAAAAAGGAAATTCCTAAGCTAAAGAAAATATTAATTTTGTCCATTTTAATGCTATTATAATTCTGAAGACCTGCCTCTTGAGAAATCTGTGTTTAGGTCAGGAAGCAACAGTTAGAACTGGACATGGAACAGCAGACTGGTTCCAAATAGGGAAAGGAGTACATCAAGATTGTACATTATCACTCTGCTTATTGAACTTATATGCAGAGTACATCATTAGAAATGCTGGGCTGGATGAAGCACAAGCTAGAATCAAGATTGCTGGGACAAATATCAATAACTTCATATACACAGATAACACCACCCTTATGGCAGAAAGCAAAGAACTAAAGAGCCTCTTGATGAAAGTAAAGAGGAGAGTGAGAAAGTTGGCTTAAAACTCAACATTCAGGAAACTAAGATCATGGCATCTGGTCCCATGACTTCATGGCAAATAGATGGGGAAATAGTGGAAATAGTGACATACTTTATTTTATTTTATTTTTTGGCTTCAAAATCACTGCAGATGGTGACTGCAGCCATGAAATTAAAAGACCCTTGCTCCTTGGAAGAAAAGTTATAACCAACCTAGATAGCATATTAAAAAGCAGAGATATTACTTTGTCAGCAAAGGTCCATCTAGTCAAAGCTGTGGTTTTTCCAGTAGTCACATATGCAGGTAAGAGTTGGACTATAAAGAAATCTGAGCTCCGAAGAATTGATGCTTTTGAACTGTGGTGTTGGAGAAGACTCTTGAGAATCCTTTGTACTGCAAGGAGATCCAACCAGTCTATCCTAAAGGAAATCAGTCCTGAATAATCATTGGAAGGACTGATGCTGAAGCTGAAACTCCAATAGTTGGCCACCTGATGCAAAGAACTGACTCATTTGAAAAGGCCCTGATGCTGGGAAAGATGGAAGGTGGGAAGAGAAGGGGATGAGGGAGGATGAGATGGTTGGATGGCGTCACCAACTCAATGGACATGGGTTTGAGTGAACTCCGGGAGTTGGCGATGGACAGGGAGGCCCAGCATGCTGCAATTCATGGAGTCGCAAAAACTCGGACATGACTGAGCGACTGAACTGAACTGAACTGAACTGATAATTCTAAATTGAGATGAATACTCCTGTTTCCAACACTTCTTCAAGCAAATTTCTCTTTTAACCATTCATGACCCAATGCAGAATTTTATATATTAATGGATAAGTTCTTCCTTATTCCTAAATTCATTACAGTCTTCTCTTGATTACCTCATTAGTTTAGATTCTATCTAAAAAGTAGATTTCTCCTTTCTTTCTTGTTTTCTACAACCAATATGTATTGACTACCAGCTATAAACCAAGCACTTGGATAAAGTGTAGAAATGCACATTTTGTTCAGTAAGGTACATGCTTGCTTGTTACTAACTAGACTTTCTTTTCTCCCAGCACCCACACCTCCCTCCTTCTCCAATGAATTTGTGTATGACAAGATTTTAGTGGCGTACATTTCAAACTCATTTGCTAATACCCAGTGATTCACTTCACTGAACTTGTTATCATCTTTTAAAATGTCTACCACATTTTTTTGAAAAGATCTACCATTTAGGAAAGCATTCTGGATAGCTTTTATCACCTCATGTTTTTACACTTCACTCTTCTCTGATATTTTATGATTTCATTCTCTATTCACTTCTCTGACATCTGCTGGCCACCACGATTCATGTTGATAATGTATTAGTTTTGAACATTTCTAAATGAATGAACATCTCTTTGGTTTCTGTTGGTCCTTTGGAAGAGATCAATTGGCATTCTTATAGGCCAATAGTTTTTTTGTTGTTCTTTTTCTTCTTAAAGATGTTCAAAAGGGTAACCTTGGTGACACTGAAGTGGTATATATACATGGGAATTTTGACTGTGACAAAATCAACAATATTGTGGTGGTGACTGCAATTCTCATTTACTTACTTCAGTAATTACTTAGTTTTTAACTTTTCCCCCTAGTTTTCCTTTTGGGCACTGAAGAAAATGAGTTTCTTTATATTTTAATGGCATCTTCACAACATAACAGGGCTTCCCTTGTGGCTCAGCTGGTAAAGAATCCACCTGCAATGCGGGAGACCTAGGTTGATCCCTGGGTTGGGAAGGGAAAGGATACCCACTCTGGCCTGGAGAATTCCAAGGACTGTATAGTCCATGGGGTTGCAAAGAGTTGGACATGATTGAGCGACTTTCACTTCACTTCATAACATAACCTCCCTGTTCTCTTTATCTTTCTAAGAACTGGCTATTTATAAGCAAGATTGTTCATTTCAAAGCTGGATAGTCATTTAATCTCTTTAATCTTGTCTTCACGAATACAAACTAACATGTGAAGATTTCCCTACTTTATTTAATAAATGAAGAATAAATAGCAAAAGCAGATTATTTCAGAATCTCATTACATGATGACTGGTTATTCTGACCAGTAAAATGGATCACAGCATGTTCAGAACAGGCTGATGTTTTCCTGCTGCTTGTCATTATGAAATTTGACAGCAGCAAAACAAGGGCTCATTTTTACTCTACCAAAGATTATTTTCACCAGATGAATACAGACCCACCCACTGTCCTTGATCTTGGATATTATAACATAGAATGGTCCATGTATTGAAAGATAAATAATGATCTCTTTTCCTGTCTTGGCTTTATATTAACCTAGTTACATTTTTAAATTACTTTCAACACATATTGTCAATATCAGGAGTTTTGGTGTCAGTTTTAAGTCATGCAACATTGGACAACCCACTTAACCTCTATGACTCAATAGTGGAGCCAAACTGAAGAATATCTAAGGTTCATTGATGCTGAAAGGTCTATAAATTAATAGTACTTAGGCTATATAATTGAAGAAGGAAATGACAGCCACTCAGAATCCTTGCCTGGAAAATCCCATGGACAGGGGAGCCTGGCGGGCTACAGTTCCTGGAGTCAGACGTGACTGAGCAAAGAGTCAGCAAAGAGTCAGACTTGACTGAGCGACTGAACACACAGGCTATATATTATAATATATAATAAAACATAACACAAGATAATAAAACATATTATCTTGTGCTGCTAGTAACTCGCTATTCTGTTGTAATTATCTTTATCACCTTATCTTACTAGTATGTTTCCAAAAGGCCTATACTATTTCTCTGTTCTTTTATGTTCTTCCACCAGAGATTTGCACATAGGATGCAGTAAGTGTTTTTGAATGAAGATGACTTGTAAATAATATTGAAGATGGATTCGGTTTACTGATTCATTCCTATTTGTGAAGACAGGTATGGGGGAAGACGAAGGTGAGATTTTTATCATTCTTACTATTCTTCCTTTATGTAGCAGATTCTGCTTGTTTTCTGCTATTCACAGACTCAAACTCTACTGAATAAGGCTGAGCATTGTTAACATCCAAGACTCTATCCTGGGTCTTATTTCTGTCTGTAAGAAAACAGTTGGCCTTCAACGAGAGAATACGGTTCCAGAAACCACATTCAACCAATGACAGAAATGGTGGAACATATCTGCAACATAAGATAGTATTGTGCTAGAGGACAGTGTCTATTCAAATTTCTAAGCTCTGCCTATTTTCACTGTCATTTTGCCAGCAAGTCCACCAAATTCCAGAGTGTTTGATTTAACTCTCATGGGCTTTGAAGCAGAATGGGGTCCAATAGTTTATTTATTCTTGTTTTAGTGAGTATTAGCATAAGTAGATTTTTTTGCCTGCATTTCCGCAGCTAGAATCATTATGGCAAATGTGGGGCTTCAATAGTGAGATGGGACAAAGAGAAGAAAATAGCAGTTTGAAAACTAAGAAGGCTCCAGGGAAAAAGCAAATAGTTTGGGGGCTTGAATAAGAATCTTCAGGTGGTTTCTGTGTAGCTTGATCGACATCAGAACATGACAGGTATGATAAATAAATCCTAAGATGAAGGACACATAAGTTTCTTTATTTATTTTGAAAAAAGACATGCATTTTATTTTTTAGGAGAGAATATTGCATTAATTTTATGAAAAGGAGAGTTTTCTTATTTTGGGCAATTATTGGCCTGAAATTGAAATTGATTCATTAATTAAAGATCAAATTGAGTTGTATATGCTTGTTATTTTCCTTTAGAAGTCTTAGAAGTTTAATAATTTGGAATAGGAAAATAAATAAGGCAAATATTATCTTTTAATACAGTTTATGTAAAAGCTCCTTCACACTTAACTTTTTCCTAATCATGGCTATTTGCTCTATTTTTACATAATTAATTCATGATGTATGATTTTATGTGAATTTAACATTTAGCAAGAAAAATAATCTTTTACTTTATGTTATCCCCCTTGATTTATGAATTCATGGGTATACTAAATAAACATGCATTTAGGCATTCTTGAAATATATGTAAGTTTCCAGATTGTAAATGAATGCACAATTTTCTGTGCCACATCTTAGCACACATTACAGTTTCCTAAAAAGAAATTTAAAGGTCAGATTAAAAGTGCCATCTCCTTCTGGTTATATCCAGATGTTTAAACTTAGCTAATGTGTTGATATGTTCTGTCCACATGATATCTGTTTATACCATCTCTTAGGTTCTCTTTGATGATGAAATGCACGAGCAACTACCATTAAAAATGCAATTAGAAGACAGATGTATCATAAAGTGCTAATAACCAAATTGAATGGAATCTTGTTATTATAGGATATATGCAGTTAAATATTAACTTATATTATATTGGGTTCACCATTTGTTTAGGAGTTGAAAACTCCAGAGGGAACACATTTCATCTTGATATTGTAAATGGTGATTAATCCATAGAGACAATGAGGAAGATAAACTTAGGAGTGCAAATAATGGAAATACAAAGGAAGACTATTAATGTGGGCATATGAGCTGCTTATGCGATCCCTGAGTCAGGAAGATCCCCTAGAGAAGGGAATGGCAACCCAATCCAGTATTCTTGACTGGAAATTTCTATGGACAGAGAAATCTGCCAGGCTACAGTCCATGGAGCTGCAAAGAGTCAGACACAACTGTCGACTAACACTTTCACTTTCACTTTATGTGCATTAGATAAACCCGTGAGTCAAATAACCTGAGACAAATAGGAATTTAGAATAAAAAGAATTATGAACTAAGTATTCATTGGTAACATTTGTCCCATTGTTTCTGTTTGTAACCAATACAGTGGCAACCAATTAAAAGCCGCCACTTTCCATAGGTAAATTCACCTAACAAAGCAATAGTTCTTAACAAAAGTTTGGAACAAACAGCAGTCTTACCCTAATAGCTACAAAAATCAGTTAAACAATGTGTTTGAGGTACTACAAACTTCTTGAAAGTCTGATTGTGTAGATGATGTCATTACTTTCTGTTTATGTGAATTACTTCATAAAAGATATCTATGAACACTTCCATCAGGCATTTATCAAAGTGAATGAACTCTGTTGACATAAAAAGCACTCAGGAAGCTTTGGTAGTATCTTCTGTAGTCTAAGACTACCTCGATAGAAGCAAGACTCAGATTTACTTCTTACAGGGAGAGCTACTGCCACCCCAAAGTGTTGATATTGGTTCTTGTTCTCATCTTTCTCAGAATGGACTCATGCGATATGAGTCCTACATTAAGTGACTATTACCTTCTCCAGGCCTCTTGATCTTAAAGTATACATGGAACACTGATTCTTGTCTTTTTACTAAACCTAATGGGCAGCCTCTCCATGGCATGTGATTTTCCCTGGTGCCTGTCTGTAACTCACCTTGGCTCAGTTTCTATGATCCCTCATCTCCCTGTGGGGCTTCCTGGCCTCTTTATTCATTTAACAAGTAATTAAAGAGAGGCTACTACATGTAAGTCACTGTACTTGATTCTATGGGGTGTGTGTGTGTGTGTGTGTGTGTGTGTGTGTGTGTGTGTTTTCAGTTGCTCCATCACGTCTGACTCTCTGCGATCCCATGGACTGTAGCTTGCCAGGCTTCTCTGTTCATAGGATTCTTCAAGCAAGAATACTGGAAGGGGTGGCCATGCCCTCCTATAGAGATTCTATGGAAATGGCAATAAAAATCTCCCAAAATCCTTGTTCACAGAGTTTTCCCTCTAGGAAAGATAGCATATTCAAAAGCAGAGACATTACTTTGCCAACAAAGGTCCATCTAGTCAAGGCTATGGTTTTTCCAGTGGTCATGTGAGAGTTGGACTGTGAAGAAAGCTGAGCACTGAAGAATTGATGCTTTTGAACTGTGGTGTTGGAGAAGACTCTTGAGAGTCCCTTGGACTGCAAGGAGGTCCAACCAGTCCATTCTAAAGGAGATTGGTCCTGGGTGTTCTTTGGAAGGAATGATGCTAAAGCTGAAGCTCCAGTACTTTGGACACCTCATGTGAAGAGTTGACTCAGTGGAACAGACCCTGATGCTGGGAGGGATTGGGGGCAGGAGAAGGAGATGACAGAGGATGAGATGGCTGGATGGCATCACCAACTCGATGGACATGAGTTTGAGTGAACTCCGGGAGTTGGTGATGGACAGGGAAGCCTGGTGTGCTGTAATTCATGGAGGTCACAAAGAGTCGGACACAACTGAGCGACTGAACTGAAGTGAACTGATAGTGGAGAAGGGCAGATATTAGATGAATAAATGTGTTACATACCAGTTATTGATAACTGCATGGAAAAAAATGAAACAAAGACAAACTTGTTGTTGTTCAGTCACCCAGTCATGTCCAGTTCTTTGTGACCCCATAGATTGCAGCACACCAGGCCTCCCTGTCTCTTACTATCTCTAAAACTTTGCTCAAGTTCATATCCATTGCATCAGTGAGGCCATCCAGCCATCTCATCCTCTGATGCCCTCCTCTTCTGCCCTCAATCTTTCCCAGCAACAGGGACTTTTTGAAAGAATTGGCTGTTCCCATCAGATGACCAACATACTGGAGTTTCAGCTTACCTACACTAAACTTACCTAGAGTAGTTAGGGAAGTCCTCTCTGATGTGGTTGCATTTGATCACAGCCTGAAAAAGGTGAGGATGAGAGGCATTTCAAAATCTGGGGAAGGAAGTTTTCATGTGAAACAACAATAAGAGACAATGCCTTGAAGTAGATGTACGGTTGGGGAGCTCAAGGAACCTGGAGCAGTGAGTGAGAAAAATAGTAATGAAGACAAAGACAGTGGGGGTACAAATTATGTAGGGTTTTGTCGTTCAATGAGTTCTGAATGAGATGGGAAGTTACAGAAAGTTTTTGAGTAAAATCACAGAAGCCCCTTTATGTTTCCTTGCAATCATTGTTCTAAGAGTAATCTCCTCTACTTTTAATACCATAGATTAGCTTGACTTGAACTTTATACGAATGAAATTGTGTGGTAGAATATCTTGATTATCTAACTTACTTTATTCAAGTCCTAGTTGATAGATTTATCCTTATTGTTAGATATAGTTGTAATTTACCCATCTTCATTGTACCAACTTTCACTGTACAAATATGACACTATTAAGAATTTTAGTAATAATTGACATTTAAATTGGTTTGGCTCTCATGGACAGTGCTGTTTTGAACTTTTTTTTACACTCACTTCTTTGTTTTGTTTTTAATATTTACTTATTTGACTGCACTGAGTCTTAGCTGCAACACATGGGATCTTCATTATAGCATGAGGGATCTTTTTAGCTGTTACATGGGAACTCTTAGTTGTGGCATGTGAGTTCTGGTTGCCTGACCAGGGATCGAATCTGGGCCCCCTGCACTGGTAATGTAGACTTTTAGCTGCTGGACCACCAGGGAAGTCTGATTTTTATGTTTTTTTGAATGAACACAAGCACACAAGCATACTTTTTTTTTTTTTTTGGTCATCTGCAAGCACATGGAAATGCTAGGTCAGACATTATGCATATATTCAACTTTAATAAATGCTACCAAAGTAGTTTCCAAGATAGTTACAAAAATGTATACTTCTATCAGCAGTGTTCCAGAGTGCTAGCTGTCCTGATTCTCATGCTTTTATGTAATCTACCACCCACCTTGTGTGAGTATGCTGGACCCAGTGACTTGCTTTTAATGTATAGAATATGACAAAAATGACAGAATGTTACATCTGAGATTAGGTTGTAGTGAATGTGAATTTGAATGCTTTGCTGGCATTCTTGCCACCTTTCTTGCTTCCTCCAATGAAGCCAGCTATGTTGTGCCCTGCACTATGGAGAGGCTTCCTGAGTAAGAATTAAGAGACTCAAGGCTTCAGTCCAACAGCCAAGTAGGAAATGAATGCTGCCAACAACCACTGGAGTGAGCTTGGAAGCAGATTTCACCTTCAGTTGACTTTTATTTACAATGACTACAGTTGTGTGAGAGACTAAGAGTCAGAAGACCCAACACAGTACCCAGATTCTTGACCCACAAGAATAATAAATGCATGTGACATAAATACGGAGAAGGGAATGGCACCCCACTCCAGTACTCTTGCCTAGAAAATCCCATGGACGGAGGAGCCTGGTAGGCTGCAGTCCATGGGGTCGCTAAGAGTCAGACACGACTGAGTGACTTCACTTTCACTTTTCACTTTCATGCATTGGAGAAGGAAACGGCAACCCACTCCAGTGTTCTTGCCTGGAGAATCCCAGGGACGGGGGAGCCTGGTGGGCTGCTGTCTATGGGGTCGCTCAGGGTCGGACACAACTGAAGTGACTTAGCAGCAGCAGTGACATAAATATATAATATGAAATGTATTTTGTTTTCTGTCATTAAGCTTTTGGGTAATTTGTTATATAGCAAGAGATAATTAATAAGGTTTCCCAAGTGGCACAGTAGTAAAGAATCCACCTGCCAATGCAGGAGACTCAGAAGATGTGGGTTTGATCCCTGGGTGGGAAGATCCTGTGGAGGAGGGAATGGCAACCCACTCCAGTACTCTTGCCTGGAGAATCCCACAGACTGAGGAACCTGCCAGGCTACAGTACATGGGATCACAAAGAGCAGGACATGACTAAGCATGCAAAGCAAACAGATAAGTAACACACTGGCCATTTGCACATGCTCCTTTAAAATGTCTCTGTACACAAAGCTGCCCCAATTTTCTGATGGGTTATATGCATGTTGCATATTATTTGTTTATTCATAGGGATTTTTGAAATATTCTGCATATGAGTTCCTAACACATATATTGCATATACCTTTTCCCATTCTATGATTTATCTTTTCACTCTTTTAGTAGAGTATTTTGGTGGACAATGATTATTAATTTTAATATAGTTAACTTGATCAAATTTTTACCTTTTGCAATTAATGTTATTTTTGCCTTAAGAAATTTCTACATACTTCAAAGTTATAAAGATACTGGTCTGTGTTTCCTGTTTAATTTTTGTTTATCTTTAACATTTAGAACTGTAGTCCACCTGAAACTGATTTTTGTTTATGGTGTAATCTAGTATCAAGATTTATTTTTTTCTCTTAAGGATATCTAATTGATCCAGAAACATATATTGAGAAGATTATTCTTTCCGCATTGTACTTCAGTGTTATATTTGTCATCAAGCAGGTGACTGTATGTGTTGAATTCTTCTGTATTAACTTGGTAAGATGAGAACCACTTTTCCCAGAATCTTCTTCCCTGAATGATTTCTACTAGAGCTGGCTAATAGAAGAACTTACACAAGATTTAGAAGGAGAAAATGAGGCATTGTTCTTGGAAGTCTTCTTAGATATGGCCATGGAAAGACACAAGGGTGCTGGCGGGTTGTGTTAATGGCTGTCCTCTTTTCTATTTCCATGTTTAGCTTTTCTTCCTGACTGCTACCCTTGCTGGGCAACAGCAGCCCTAGGCCACCACCAAGTGTTAGGCAGTGCACCCAAAGAAGTGGCAAGATATGGAGGCATCAGTTTTCTATAGACCTTCCACTATTTTATTCTCCATGGTCTCCATCCTTGGGTTTCTTGCTTAGGTTTTTATCTCAGCAAACTGACTTTTCCTCCTATGCCATTTAAGATTGGTTAGTGACTTCTTCCCCGATTCTCCAACTCCCCTTGGTATCAGAAGACATAGATGTTAGAAGCATGTAATGAGAGATCTTTTCCTGAGTACAAGCTGATACAATTTGTATATATGGGGCTGCTCATAGGATCTTCTGTTTGTGCTGTTATTCAATTTTTCTACTCTTGCATCAGTAATACACTGTCTTAATTATTATAGTTTTAAAATAAGTGCTGATACTTGGCAATATAAGTCCCTAGCTTTCTTGTTGAAGATTGCCCTGGATATTCTTGGCCTTATAATTTTTATACAAATTTCACAATCAGCCTGTCAGTTTGCACACACACACACACACACACACACACACACACACACACACCACATCACAAACTGTTAGGATTTTTAACTGAGATTCCACTAAATCTTTAGATCAATTGGGAAAGAATTGCCATTTTCAAATAATGTATCTTCTGACCCATGTATAACTTAGGAAGAAATGGAATCAATCTTCCATAAACTCTTCTAGAGAATAGAAAAAAAGGAGCACTTACCAAATTGTTCTGTAGACCTGTATAGCATTGATATCAAAATGAGTTAAAAGTTGGACATTTCAATATTGGACAAAAATATCCACCATTGTGCTATCTGGGTACAGGCATCCTTCCAGTTCTCTGACAGGATGAACCAGGGCTTCTTTCCATGCTCCAATAAGGAGATGACATTTGGCTTAGAAATGGAAAGTCCTGAGAGGGATCCAGCTTGTTATAGTTCCTTAGAATCACAAATTTATATACATCTCTTTGAGCAAAGTCTAGGCATTGCCATTCCCCACAAGGTGAATCTCTGAACGGAAGAAATGGACAGCCCAGACTCCAGAGCAATAACTTCTAGCTCTGTAAGAGATGACCAGGTCGTATTTAGGCTGTTGTTTTGGAAAAAGGAAGAGTTAGGAGAAAGGGAAGCCAGCGTTTCCATCTTGATTTAAAAAATTCACTGATCCTAAATTGTCCCATCAGAAACTCTTAGGACCTGCCCCAAAGATTCCAAGCTGAAATCTCCACCTTGTGCTCCATGAGCCAACTGCAGACTCTCTCAGATGGAGAGTTAACTCTTTAATTTTCTTCTACAGCAGGAAGATGGGACACAAATATTATTCTTCATCTCCTGGGATGGTTTAAATATCAAGCCCCCTGTCCTCTCAAAGAAATAATTGGTTATTTAAGTGTTAATATTTGGATTTAGGGCTTAATATGCCATTAAAGAATAACGTAAAAACACACACACACACACACACAGATTTTAAGAGAGGGAGGACTTCCCTTTGAAGAACACTGGAAAAGGTTGTTGAGAGAAGGATTAATATAAGATTAAGAGGAAGTGAGAAAAGAGAAAGTGAAAGAGTTATCAGGGGTGCCAAAGAATCAACAGGCTGATCTTGAAGAAGTTTCCTGGACTGCGGGAGGACCAGCATGAGTGCCCTGGCTACGATACTCTGGGTACATAGAAAGCTGTATCAAACAAACTGTTTTATGGCCTGAGCCCTCTGCTCTGTCCCTGTCAGGTAATTCTAGCAGATCTCTTGTGCTCTGTGCTTGCTGTTCATCATCTTCTCCCAATCCCACCTGTTCAGAACTTTGTAAACTTCAGAGAAGTATGTGTTCTTTTTACTTACTAACTGGGTTGTTATGGGGAAGCACCCTTGGATTTGTTCTTGGGGAGTGATTGCAAATTGGATACCCCCTGACCTTGGAAAGTAGATGGTGACAGTCCTATTATCCTGCCTTTTCTTGTCCACCTATTAAGGAGTTTTAGTCACTATATGTGTAATGACTTTTTCACTAGAGAATTCCTATTCATTCTGAGGGTTCAGTTCAATTGTGATCTCTTCTGAGAAGCCTTCCTCTGTGCTCTCAGGAGAATCTTTAACTTCTCCCTTAGAGTTCTGATAGTCCTTTTCATTTGCCTCCATTATAGACTTTGTCATATTATTTTGTAATTATTTGTAAATATTTGTTTGATATCTATATCATCTGTAAAGACATCATCATATTCATATTTAGCATCCCCACAAATAGTGCTCAACAAATAATAGAACCTTAAAAGCTGTTGTGGAATGAATCCACCCATGGGGAACAGGACTGGCTACATCATTGTGGATTCCAGTGCAAAATGTAGACATAGGGCTCCTTGATCAATAATTGCTAAGAATTTCAAGACGGTAAACGTAGAGCATTAAATTAGGTGTGAGGTCTTCCTGAATGTAGAAACCTGCCCTGTGTCACTTCTTAGGGTGTGCATGTATGAAGCTGGCCTGATGGAAATCAGTCTTGGCTTCAGTAAGATCTGAATTATAGTTTTAGAATAAAGGATGCTTGTATTGTCTTCTGAGTTATAGATTACCAACGAGACTGCTATTTATTATAATTAATATATTTATTGGGTCCTTCATTCAACAACTATTTATTGAACACATACTGTGTACCAGATAGTTGGCCCAATGTTAGAGATATAGTTATAAACAAGACCCGAACCATTTTTGAACAAGGATAGTGTTCAGTGGGAAAGATGGAACTTAAGGGAAAGCTATTCAGTAAATTAAAACTCTATAGAAATGGTGATATGATTGTAAAGCAAGAGGTACTTACCTTGCCTGAGGAATAAGAAAGACTTGCAGAGAAATACATCTGAGCCAAGTTCTGCGCTGCATAACAGAGTGTTAGCAGATCAGAGAGGGAGAAGAAGCACAGAAGTGGATAGAAGAAGAATAGAGCGTGAGGGAATCAGTGAAATAAATGTTGAAAGATGAGAACCTCACATTAAAGGAAGTAGGAAGCAGAAATAAAATGGGAATGAGAATCCTTGAGAAGAGAATAAGAGGTGAATTGAGAAAGTAATAAAGTGAAATAGTACGCTGGAGTTAAGGTAGAATTTGGAGAAGTTGAGTAGACATAGATATTGGAAACACATACAAGAGACCACAGGAGCAGAGGTTAGTGTTCATGACTATCAAAATCTCCTAGGAGGAAACTGGCAATGTGGAAAGAGAAAAAAAGTTTAAAATGAGTGTTGATGGTTACTATGACTGTATTAATGTCCTGCTGTTGTTATAACAAGTTACTACAATCTGAGAGGTTTGAAAACAACATGAGTGTATTATCTTACAGTTCTGGAGGTCAAAAATCTGAAATGGGTCTTAGGCTAAAGTCAAGGTGATGGCAAGGCTGGTCTCTCCTGGAGGCTCTAGGGAAGAATCTGTTGCTTTGCCTTTTCCAGCTACTAGAGGCTGCACAACTTCCTCAGCGCATGTCTTCAAGCCAGAAATTGCATGGCTCTGACCTCTGTTTCTGTCATCACATTCCTTCTCTGACTCTCCTACCTCCCTCTTTCACTTGTAAGGACCCTTATGTGATGGCATTAGGCCCACTTCAGTAGTCTGGGATAATCTCCTCATCTATGGGCTTCCTCAATGGCCCAGCAGGTAAAGAATCTGCCTGCAGTGCAGGAGACACAGAAGACACAGTTTTGATCCCTGGGTCAGGAAGATTCCCTGGAGAAGGAAATGGCAGCTCACTCCAGATTTCTTGCCTGGAAAATCCTATGGACAGAAGAACCTGGCAGCCTATGGTCTAAAGGGTCACAAAGAGTCAGGCACAACTGAATGACTAAGGACGACAGATACTTAAGTTAATCAGATCTTCAAAGTCCTTTTTGTCTTAAAGGGTGACATATTCATAGGTTCCAGAAATTAGGACATAGACATTTTCTTGGGGGCCATTATTCTGCCTACTGCAGTTCCTAAGCAGCGTCTGTGTTTGCTCACTCAGTTGTGTCCAGCTGTTTGCGTTCCCATAGACTGTAGCCCACCAGGCTCCTCTGTCCATGGGGGTTTTCCAGGCAAAAATACTGAAGTGGGTTGCCAAGCGCCACTTCTGCCCATCCCTATGGATTTAGTTTCTGGTCAGTCTGCGGGATTTTTCAAAGAAGCCAGTGACACCCTCCCATCAGAACCAGGGGGCACCTCACCCTCTTGAATACTGCAAAACCTGCCTCCCACTGCCTTGGTTCACTCTATTTCTGAGTGCAGCCCATGTGGTCTTTTATGGCATGGGGTATCCTCCTCCCCTAGGGTGTGAATATTTGTGATAATAATCAATCTCATCCATCAAGTGTTGGGTGTTGTGTGCTCAGCCAGCTCCCTCCCCAGTGGGGCAAAATGAATATTTGATTAAAACAAATATCTATCTCCCTTGAATTTCTGTAGAGTTAAAAAGACTTTTTAAAATTATGTTAACCTCTTAGTCAAGAACATGGCAAAGTTCTATATAGGACAGCATCAATAACCAGTAGCCATTCTTCTTCTTATTATTGTGACTGAAGTATCAGTATTATTATATTTTAAAATTCCCATTCTCTGTGCTCAACATGAGTTGAAATTACATGCTTTTCTAGTGACCCATATAACTGTGTTCTGAGGAAAGGGGGAGATTAAGTTAAGACACATTTGGAGCATAGTGCAACATGGAGTTTTAGTGGTATGAAGAAGACTAGTTCATAATTTTCTACATATGCTGACCCATCATTTTTGCCAGAGGTTGTCCAGCAAAAGTATATTTTAAGGTAATGAGGGCAGAGGGTAGAGATAAGGTTAAGTTGTATTTGTCAGAGAAATAATGATCCTTACTTATCGTATACAAATAGACTTCAGATGATGGCCAATGAGCTAAGCACCCTTGATTTGTACAAAGAAATGGTTCCCAAAGTGGATGGTGGAAACGTCAGAAAGAATGCAGCAAAATCCAGAGATCAGATGCAAATGGGATGAAAGATGAAATGATTTTTGGATCTGGAGTATTTTTGTTGCTCTTCATATTAGTGAGCATCTGAAACATAGCATCATCATTTACTTGGAAGGGAAAAATAGGCCTGTTTTAAATGTAAATGCTACTCATGGACTGAAGTAAGAAAATACATTTTGACACCAGAGCATTGATTAAACCCAAAAGGATAGGACAAACATCAGGGGAAAGAATATGTTCCTGAGATGTTTATGAAAAATATTTTCTTAAGCCCGTGATGCAATTGGCAAATAAATTGTCCATGGTTAGAAAGTGCCCAGCAGAGCTTTCAAGAGTAGAAAATGAATAAGGAAATCTCCAGTTCTGTTTGCAATCCTGCACTAATCAGCGTGCACTCTTTTATGTTGTTCAATTTGTGCAAGAGCTCTTTGCAGAATATTTCCTCAAGCTCGTTATGCTGCAAACTTGTTTCTCTCACAGAATACCAAGAACCCGGCTTGCTCTCTCAGCACCTCAGCACAGAAAGCCTCTGCTTTTCATTTCTTCCCCTCAGACCACGTTTGATGAAAGCCTGCTACATCTTAGCTGAGGCAATCTGCTGTGGCAGCCTTTTTAGGTTTACTGACATGGAGAAATGTTTTGAGAAAATGGCAGATGTATAGTGTACATTGAGCAAAATCAATTTTTTATGCAACAAATGTAATTTACTGTCTTTGTATACCAAGATCAGGAAATCCATCCCTCGGAAAAATTGTAGTTCTCTTGAGAACAGAGCTGGTAAACACTTAGAAACTTTCCTCGTTGCCCTTACACTGCAGTGTTTTGACTGCTTTTGACCCCAATGACCTGAGAAAATATGAGCTCTGTTAGATTAAAAAAATGATCTTAGGCAAACATCTAGAATGAGTTGATAAATAAAACATATTTAAAAATTAATGTTGACACATCTCAAAAACTCTCTCCTAAACACTGCACCCATAGATGCAACTGCCAGCCAGGTACCAATAGGTCATGTCCTCATGGTGAACTCACCTGCTTCCTGAGTGGTAGTCTAAGAATTCCAGGAACTCTAAGAATATCTGAGCTAACTCCTCCTTCTTTTCTTCTCTGGTTTCCCAGTGAAAGGCCCTACCATTCAGGCAGTTGTTGAAACCTAACTCCTTGCCTTCTCAATTTTACCACTCCTTACTTCTTCCCTGCCTCTCCCCACCACCCTCTTCCACATACGTCCAAGTAAATTACCAGCTATCTTTTTATTATATCTGCAGTCATTTTCACATATCTATCTTAATTTATCCCTCATTGTTCCTGCCCCAGGTCATGTGTACATTCACTCTCTTCTGGAATGACATCACTCTTCAAGCAGGAATCTTTACCTTCTGTCTTGTGCCACTGCAAACCAGTTTTCAAACTAAAGCAAAGTGATCATTCTTGAATTTGATTCTGATTATATCCCTCTTTGATTTAAAGGTATTTTATGTGTTTCTATTGCTCTTCCAACAAAGTTGAAACTCCTTCAGAGGTCTTTATTTCTCCATTTGGGCTCTTTGTTCTTGGGCTTCCCAGGTGTTGCTGGTAGTAAAGGGTCTGCCTGCCAATGCAGGAGATGTAAGATGCCCTGGTTCAATCCCTGGGTTGGGAAGATCCCCCGGAGAAGGAAATGGCAACCCACTCCAGAATTCTTGCCTGGGAAACCCTATGGCCAGAGGAGCCTGGCGGGCTATAGTTCATGAGGTCGTAAAGAATTGGATGCATCTGAGCACATACATATTCTTGCATACAAACTGTCAATCCCATAAAACACATCTTTCATCTTCTGAAATAAACACAGTCTTCACTCAACTGCTTTCTCTGCCTTTAACAATCTTCCCCACTAGGTGGCCTGACTAATTCTTAAGTATCTTTTAGCAATTTTTTCTGCCACCTGCTAAACTAGTACAGATACCTCACAAAGCTCCCTGTAATTCCATTTTTAGAGAACTAGTGTGATTTATTATGATTGTGTAGGTCTCTGTCCCATCATTAGACCTCAGCTCTGAAAGGGGGACCAAGTCTCTCTGGTTCACTGTTCCATCTTTAGCTCACCTGTATACCGATCCGGTCTAAGTGGCTCAGAGCAAGCTTTCAAGACATATTTGTTGGCATGCTAAGTTGCTTTAGTCTTCTCTGACTCTTTGCAACCCTACAGACTATAGCCCGCCAGGCTAAGATATATATATATATATGCTATATATGCCAGGCATAAAATGAGGTGTCCATATACATTATTTTCTTTAATGTTTATGATAACTCTTGCCATAGATACTATATTCATTGTACAGATCAGAAGTGTGGGGGCCAGAGAAGGATTGAGCTTGCCTAACGTCACAGAATAAGGTCAGGAGTAAGGCTGGAATAAAGATGAAACATCCAGTTTTCTGCCTAAAGTTGCACACTTCTTTTGTGAATGCTGAATACTGGTTGGAGATGGCAGAGAGGCTGGTAAAGAAAAGGAGCAGTTTGATAAAAGGGGCCAGTGAAAAAGTGAGGAGAACATAGTGGAGAATACGAGCGAGAAGAGACTCTCCTAATTTCCTGAATGCACAGAGAGAAGGTTCCTCTCCATATCTTGTGTTAGACATCTCTCCCCCCACCTCCCCACCACCTCCCTTCTACCTGCTGCATCCCAGGAAGATCAGAATTTTAGAAAGGAAGGCAGATAAGGAGACCAAGATCCTAAGCTCTGTCTACCAGGTCTGATTCATGTGAAAGTTCTAAAAGATTTTCTACTTTTTATTTCTTTGATACCATAATTCCATCTCTTTGTTGAGCTAGCTGAGTAAAATGTGTTTAATTTTTCATTGTCTTTGCTCCCAAAAATTCATTTTGGAAAGTTGGGAGAGTTTATTTACTGCCATGCTATGTAGGCCTGAAAAAAGCTTTACCAACACAATTCTCCTTTTGTTAGAAATATTAATTATTACCAATGTAGTACTTTGTGTTTGGCAAATATGGCCTGGAATTTACTGCTTCAATTCTATACTACATCTAAAGCTCTAGGGAGGCTTTGAACAGCAAATTTTCTTACTTTTCATTTTGTAATATTGAGTTCTATTTTATGGTGTCTTTAAATTTCTGCAAATTTAATAAACAGAATGATTAAGAAGGAGAACATTCTCAAAATTAAGGCTGTCTTTTAGTGATTTGACTCACTGAAAATGGAGAATAAAGCAATCTGAATGAAGAATTTTAGAATAAATCATCATTAACCAGGCATGACATGTTGTACATCAACTAAGTTCTGATGCACAATTAGTCACCTAATTAGGTTTAAAATTCATTTAAATACATGGCTTCAGTCCCTGGCCCACCCACTTATTTTTATTACTCCCATTTAAGCACTGAATACAATTTAAGTCTCATATTGCAGAGCTCTGTGGCCTAAACAAATGCACACTAAGTGAAAAGACAAGCAACCTATTTGAACGATCAGTTCATTAGGGTCTGCTGAGACTCGTATTTTACAGTGAGTTGCATGTGCTTTGAACAGTGTTCAGTGGGAAAACTGTCTTTCTGTAGAATTTCTCAGACTAATCCCTGAAATGAAGTATGAACCCTACTTGCATCACATGGTAATATGATGAGTCAGGAATAAGTGGATGAGATCATTAAGAAAGGGCTTCCCAGGGGCACTACTGGTAAAGAACCTGCCAACCAGTGCAGGAGACATGAGATGCGGGTTCAGTCCCTGGGTTGGGAAGATCCCCTGGAGGAGGACATGGCAACCCCAGTCCAGTATTCTTGCCTGGAGGATCCCATGGACACAGGAGCCAGGCAGGCTATGGTCCATAGGGTCTCAAAGAATTGGATATGATGAAGTGACTTAGCACAGCACAATGTTGATTCTCCTGGGCACCTGCTGAGATGGCTGTATTTATGTCTGGTCTCAAAGCGACTAAGCACATACACATTATTAAGAAAACCACTTTCTGTGGCAGTGTGTTTACTCTTTCTGGATGCCATGTATTAAGTCCCCTATTTTACCGATACTAAGACACACACTTTTTCATGTTTTTTATTATCCTTAAAATTGGGTTGTATCTTACAATCAATGATGATATCCCATTTATTTTCTGGAGTTTTTTTCTTGGTAGTATATAAAATAATAGTGTGCCTTATAATCAGTGGCATCTTAGATGGAATGAAATATAATGTGTTACTGTTCAGGCAGCTTTAAGTGGAGCTTCTCTAAGTAACTCATATATCTGAATAAGCTTTTTTAATAGACACAATGTTTATTCTTTTATTCCTTCATTTCAGTAGTATAATTAACACTGTTCTTGAGACTAAGAAAATAAAGTAAGACACTGATACTACTTTTTAATACCCTGTAGTCAAGTAGGAAAAATTGATATAACAAATATATTTTGGGGTAAAACATTGTGGTGAGTGCTACACTTGAGAGTAAATACAAGGCAGAGTGTGAAATTGTAGGAACTCAGCATATTTTATTCAACTAACCTCTTTTGTACATTTTTGATTTTATGAAATGTTTTTATCATCTGTTCCCTCCTTTGCGGTGATAATTCATGAAGAGTTTTTTTTTTTTTAAGAGAGAAAGTAAAGATTTATTGATACGACAGTGAATCCTCAGCCTAAGGATGACTAGGGATGTTTATTAACAATGCAAATTCCTTGGTCCTCTCCAAGACATTCTGATTCAGTCAGTTTTGGCCCACAAATCTGTGTTTCTAATAATCTGCTCCTTACCTCCAGGTGATTCTGATATTTAAGATGGTGTTTAATCTACACTTTGGAAGACATTTGGACTGGACAGAAAATACTAACATGGAGCCGGTTATATTAAGAAGGATTAATTAAGAAGGATTAATATAACATTGTGTTGTTTAGTCACCAAGTTAAGTCCAACTCTTTGTCCAACCTCATGGACTGTAGCTTGCCAGGCTCCTCTAACAGTGGGATTTCCCAAGCAAGAATACTGGAGTGGGTTGCCCTTTCCTCTTGCAGGGGATCTTCCTGACCCAGGAATTAAACCCATATCTCCTGCATTGGGAGGTAATTCTTTACCATTAAGCCACCAGGGAAGCCCAATATAATATTTTACTTGCTTATTATTTATTTAAGTATCCAAACCCTGATACATTGAAATAGAATTATTTAAATGACAACAAGAATTATGCAATAATGAATGCCCACACTAAACAGAGAATTTATTCTCCTTAGTTAAAACAGTTTTGTTTGGCAGCCAGGAAAATAATTAATTCATAAAACATCTCTGAGAATACTTTATACTTAAATCCATGTTTAGTCATCTTCTTTCTGCTTTTCTGAAATGAGAAATATTGAAGGGAGATACAAGTAGATGGATCTAATCTTTGAGAATAAGAAGGGGAAGAAACAAAGTATTATAGGTGGAACTGGACTTCTTTGCTTTTCTCCTTTGCCAAATGACGACCCAATGCTATGCTATGGCAGTTACAGAAATGTCTGATGTGAAATGAACTAGATTGCAATGGGAAGCATCTTGGGTAATGAAAGAGGAATCCACTGAACACTTCAGGCCCTTCAGATGAACAAGTACCTATTAGTTTCACTGGCTGGCCTAGCTAATGATGCTCACTTACTTTAATTGGAAATATTTTGCTTTCATCTACTGTCAGGAGTCAGCAATTATCCTCGTGAAGAAATAGAAGAGCCAAAATATGCTTTTGACCTTTGTAAGTTTATTATTTTTTGCTCTGGTAGTCATGAAAAGTTTTTATACTAACTTGAAGGTTATGGATGGATGTGGTGGGCTTGATTCAATTAATATGTTTGTTGAATATTTCACTTGAGTATGTAAAATGACCATTACCAATCATTAGCTTTTATGTCCTGGTTTAAGGACCATAAAAACAAACAACCAAAGGGGAAAAACAAAAACAACCAAAAGCATACCATTGACAGCAGCCAACTGTAGCTAACAAGTGCTGCTTCTATTCACGGACTGGTTAAATGAACAAGATTGAAGGATGCCTCTTTGATAAGCCTGCAACATTTAACACCTACTTGATTGAATACACAATTTTTTTCTATTAAGGACACTCATCTCTTTAGTAATACATAAAAACCAAGAAAGGTTCTTCTGTTATTTAGAAAGCCCATGTCCCAAGGACAAACTGGGCTCTGTGTTGCTCTGTTCATTCAGTGAGTATCTGGGTAAATGTTCTTCAGTCTTCCCAAATGTATCAACATGAGAGAACTGTTGTGAAGTATTCAGGGAAATGAAAGTTTTCTCATCATTCATAGTGAAGGCTTGCATCCACTGACTACTCTCTTTCCATATCTAAGGTAATGCTTCCAATAATCTGGATTATTTAGACTCTTCTAACTAGAAATAGATAGGGAAACAATGGAAACAGTGTCAGACTTTATTTTTGGGGGCTCCAAAATCACTGCAGTTGGTGATTGCAGCCAGGAAATTAAAAGATGCTTACTCCTTGGAAGGAAAGTTATGACCAACCTAGATAGCATATTCAAAAGCAGAGACATTACTTTGCCAACAAAGATCCATCTAGTCAAGGCTATGGTTTTTTCAGTAGTCATGTATGGATGTGAGAGTTGGACTGTGAGGAAAGCTGAGTGCTGAAGAATTGACGCTTTTGAACTGTGGTGTTGGAGAAGACTCTTGAGAGTCCCTTGGACTGCAAGGAGATCCAACCAGTCCATTCTAGAGGAGATCAGCCCTGGGTGTTCTTTGGAAGGAATGATGCTAAAGCTGAAACTCCAGTACTTTGGCCACCTCATGAGAAGAGTTGACTCATTGGAAAAGACCCTTATGCTGGGAGGGATTGAGGGCAGGAGGAGACGGGGACAACAGAGGATGAGATGGCTGGATGGCATCACCGACTTGATGGACGTGAGTTTGAGTGAACTTCGGGAGATGGTGATGGACAGGGAGGCCTGATGTGCTGCAATTCATGGGGTCGCAAAGAGTTGGCCATGACTGAGCAACTAAACTGAACTGAACTAGAGGTGTATTTTTTTTTAAATTTTAATTTTTACTTTATTTTGCTTTACAATACTGTATTGGTTTTGCCATACATTGACATGAACTAGAGGTGTATTTTACAAGTGATAACTTTGAGTTCTTTTGTCATTTTGCTTATTGCTCATTAGCAAGCTATTTATATTTAAATGGTTGTTTGCTCTTTTTCCACTTAGGATCTTCCCAGCTTGGTTAATTTCACTCACTGTGGTGATTTGACGGGATTTTAATCTCCTGAGAAATCCTATACTACTCTATCAGGATCATGTAAGAAGACTGTGACAGTCCATTATTACTGAGGCAATTTGTGAGAAAGTTTTCAGGGTACCTGTGACAGGCACCCTGGGAAAACTAGGGCTATTACCAAAAATTAATAAAGGGATTTGGGGATTTCCTTAAATTCAAAGGCACTTACATTTTCTCTACATTTCTGGGCTCTCTTTCTAAACCTCCAAACTTCACACTGCTTCTTATTTAGATGTAGCACAATGATATATTAGATGTACTACTTAGATGTAATGCAACTACATAGAGGTACTCTACACAATTAAGGGCTCCTAGCTAAGGCTTTCAATGAGAGAGGACACTGTTTCATTGACTGATAACTTGTTTTTGTGAAGTGTTCATTAATTTGTTGACAACAGGCACATTAACTGAACTGATGAACAAATTTCGCTGATAGAAAATAATCATTTTCTTTGAATTAAATTCTCAGAGTTTGCAACTGTTATTTTCTGCTAAGAAATTTACATCACTTAAATTCTACTACACTGATAAATATAATCAATCAACAGAGAGCATGCTCTGAGGAATTAATGTTGTCAGTTGATATATTTAATGGGACATCACACTTCATTAACAGCTAACTCATTAAACCTAATCAGACATGTAAGAGAAAAAGTTAATGACCAAAGTTAAAAAATAAAGTCTGGACTCTAGAGAGTCTCTATTTGCCATACAGAACTTTGAGTTACACAGAAATGAATTGTTTATTCCAGAAGATACCTTTTGTGTGCTGTGATTTTTGTGCCAAAGAAACTTAAAGGGTTTTCCTTCATTTGGGATTTGTAAAGCATGTACTATTAGCATAAAAAAGAACCCACCATCCTTTATATCAAGGGTTCATGTTATATATACCTCTTATAATTCTTATATTGTGGAGCTGTTTATGATTTAGCAAAGGCAATTTGAAATGGTGAAATCCATGGAAGGTTGTAAATTTCTGTAGATGCAGAGATGTTAAATTTATATGCACTTCCAAATCACAAGGGCTACCCAGTTCTTTTTGCTTTTCCACATTCATTTCAGTTAACACCATTTTGGTTTTGTTGTCCATTTTCCTTGATCTTTTTGGCATCTTTTAAGAAAAACTGACCATAGTACATCTTATAAGGAGAGGGAATTGTTACCCTGTCATAAAGAGTCAATTGTTCAAACCATAGGCCTGCATTGAGGCTGTGCTTACCATAGGATGGAAGTGGGGATGGGACAAGCACTAACTAGCAAAGGTTACTGATTGTTCATTTCCATTGCCTTCCTTCTGCTGCCAGGCATGCAAGTCTGTTTGTGGCAGAACAACCACAGTGCAGTGCTGGTATTCTATCAACTCTGCCTTGATGCTGCCCCACAGGTTTGAACTCCATTATTCCCTAATGGATCTTTTCATGCACGGTAATTTGGGAGGCAGCAATTTTGCCTTTACCAAGTTCTTATGGCTCTGCTGGTGTTTGTAGTATGCTGCTGCTGCTGCTGCTGCTAAGTCGCTTCAGTCGTGTCCGACTCTGTGCGACACGATAGACGGCATCCGTATCACTACCTAAATTAGAAAGCCTTGCTAAGCTGTTCTAGGAAATTGTATTTCCTGCTTGTTTGTTTGTTTTAACCAGGCCTGGAAGAAAAGCTATTTAAAATAAAATGCAATCTAAGACTATCACAGGTTAGGTTTAGTTTTTTCACGGATTCACATCAGAGTTACATGGCAGAGCTGGAAGGGGTCTTAGGAATTTCTGGGTTAACAGCCTCATCTTCTGGATGGGAAACCCTAGGGTCAGGGAGGTACAGTGCTTTGTGGAAGATCTCATGACTAAAAAGCCTAAGCAATAGTGTAAGAGATCTGATTCTCTTAATGAGGAGCTTCTCTTATTGTTTCATACCAACTCTCTGATGATAAGGCTTTCATTTACTGAGCACAACAAATATTTGCAATACCATATTAGAGAAAGTCATCTCTAGACAATTCTCTCAAGGTACAGTGGAATGGGGCATTTGCTGTTTCATATTATTTCACTGTCAAAAATACTTAATTTACTTTAGATCACATTTGATTATTGAGGTAATAAAAAAGACCTATTTTATCTAGCAGGATTGGTATTGTTTTTATCATAAATTTATTGGCTACCTATTATGAACAAAGTACTATAATAAGTGCTGGGGAAATAAAAATGATGAACCAGACACTGACCCAGCCGTTCAAGGGTTTATAGCTTGTGTTAATCTTTGAGACCCAGTGTGCTTCAGGGCTGGTAGAATGGTCTCTCAGTGTCAATTAGTTAGACTCTAAACTCTCAAGTGTAGGAAAAATGGCAATATATTTAAATGGCATTCTATAAACTGCATGTGCATTTACAAATCCTCAATTTTCTGTTGATATGTAGCAGTCTTTTCTCTCCAGGGAAACAGCATGTACTTTTCTACAGCTCTCTTGAAGTATTTGACAGTTTCAATGAATCTTTCTGCAGTTTTCACATTGGATTTTCTTATCTTCTCATGCATTTCCTCTTCTATTGGTTTTGATAGTTTCCATATTTCACTCTCCAAGTTCTTTGACATATCAATTTCATTTCTCTTCCTCACTTATACAGGCTCTTGTTTAGTTGAAGATTTTATCTTTCCATTGAGCAACGTTCTTTCCTTAGCTTTGAAAGCACACTTTCTGATTGCTATGCCTTTGAGAATTCAAGTGGTAGTTTTAAGAGTTTTGTAGATTTCAATTGTACTTTAAGTTATTTTTTGTGTTTGTAGTGTAGATGTAGCCCTTAGATGTTTTATAGTCAATGAATGCTTATAATGTCACTGATGTCTAGTAAACATCTCAATAGTATTTCTTACCCTAAAATAAAATGTATTTCACTACTCACCTTCTGTTAATTTTGTGGTCAGAAAGAGATCCTATGGTGATTCAGCAGTAATAAAATGATACACTATAGAAAGGTGTGGTATGAATCGAAAGTGTTTCCTTGTCTACCTTTTCACCCAGCCAGGAGTAAAGTGCTTTGCAATGCATCATGTTGCTGCTCTCAGTGTATCTCAGAGGATGAAACCAAATATCTATATTGCTACTCTTCACCTTCTTATTCTATTATCTCTCTGTCTGCCTAGAAATCTGTCTATCTTGCTATCTGTCTGTCTCTTTATCTATGACATTATAATCCTAATGTGGAGGAGATGGGCATCTAAGAGTTAACCTTAAAAATAATTCAGAAAAGGAAAATTGCAAAGAATGATATGGCAAAATGCTATATTCCCTTCACCTACCTCACAATTGTACTCATGAATATTTTCCTTATTCATTACATTTTCTTCCCCTCATGTTAAATAAATAAATCATGTCTCTTTAAACCATTACCTCCATTTCTCTTTCCCTCCTGCTCTACTGAGAAATAACCACAGTCATGAGTTTGGTACTCATATTCCTTATCTTTTATTTTCTTCTAAAAATTTATGAAATATTTCTTACAATTAAAATAAGGTATTTAATTACAGAGAAGAATAATAAACATTTGTGTATTCCCCATCTCACATAAGTAAGACAACAATACCCATACTCTTGATGCTATTTATGTATATGCCTCTTTAATCCTATCTCTATGCCCACTTCTCAATCAAGGTAATTAACACTCAGAATGCTGTGTTCATTATTCCCTTGTTTTATCACATATGCATGTATATTGAAGCAATGTATTGTTAGTTTTGCTTTAATTGGCTTTTCAAAAGTTATATCATCCAGTATGTTGTTTTCTATGTTTCAAAATATATTGTTTCATGGAGCTCTCTGTCATCCTTTATCAGTAATGTATAGTATTGCACTCTGCAAATACACACAATTTATTACATTAGCAATGCTCCAGCAGATAATCTTGCTTCCAATATTTTACTTTGAGGAGCAATTATTCTATGAAGTTTCTTGTATATGTCTCTGAGAACATAGGTATAAGTGATATTTTAGAGTATATACCTAGAAGTGAAGTTGTGGTGCTGCAAGAAACAAATATATTCAACCAATTTGGAAATTTTATGCACCATATCTTCACAACTTGTTTTTATGTTTTGGAAGGGCCCTATCTATTCACAGCTTTTTTGCTCTTTGCATATAAAGAGTAAAATAAATTGTTGACATCACTGTTATTCAATACAATACTGGATTCATCAAAATGTTAAAATTTTGCTCTGCAAAAGACACTGTTGTGAAGATGAAAAGACAAGTCACTGACTAAGAAAAAATGTTTGTACATCATGTATTTTAAATATGACTAGTATGTACAAAATGTAAAAAAAAAAAAGTATTAAAACTTAGTGGTAAAGTACAAAATAAATCCAGTTGGTAAAATGGGCAGAAGGCAGGAACAGACATTTCAGTGAAGAGAAGTTACAGATGATGAGTAGGCATGTGAAAAGATTTCAACATTGTTAGTCATTGGATATATACAAATTAACATTATGAAATATCACTCCATATCAGAATGGCTAAAAAAATAGTGACAACATCAAGTGCTAGAAAAATACAGAAAACTGGATCACTCATACATTGTTTGTGGGAACATAGAATGGTACAGCCACTCTGAAGAACAGTTTCATAATTTCTAAAGAAATTAAAGAGGTAAATACCATACAAACAAGCAATTGTACCATTGGGCATTTATCCTAGAATTATGCACACTTTTATTCATACAAAAATCTGACAGGATTCCTCACAAAAACTTTATTCAGAAGAGCCCCCAGATAAAAACTGTTAGATATCCTCTAGCAGGTAATGGTTGAATGAACCATAGTACTTTCTGAATACATGGAATATTCAGAAATAAAAAGGAAAAGACTCTTGATGTATGCAATAACTTGGAAGAAACTTGAAGGAGTTATGCTGAATGAATAAAGCCAACTTTCAAATATTATACACTTTATAATTCCCTTTATATAACATCTCCTGAAGAAAAAAATAATAGATATGGAGAAGGAATCATTGGTTGCCCAATGGTAAAAACAGGAGAGAGGGTTGTATGTGACAATAAAATGACAACATGAAGATACTTGTGGTGATGGAGTTGCTCTGTATCTTTACTTTGTCAGTGTTCATATTCTGGTTCTATTTAATACTAGAATTTTATACAATGCTGCCATTTGGAGAAACTGGGTAAAGAAAGGGTACATGTAATCTATTTATTTTCTTACAATTGTACAGGAATCTATTACTGTTTGAAAAAAAAATTTTAAGTTTAAGCAGTGAATCTGTTGCATTTCCTGAATAAAGGAATTCAGAACTTATTAGATTATCTATACATCAATTTAAGGAGAATTGACATCTTTATGACAGTGTCTTTTTCATATGTTATGTCTATCCTTTTATTAAGACTTTATTAGTATTTTTATCAATATATTTGCATTTTTTTTCTATTGAAAAACTAGAGAACTTTTCATTAGATTTATTTTTTGGTACCTTATTCTCATTTACTATTGTAAATGCTAGTATAAATACAATAAAAATTATGTTCTATTTAACTGAATATTATACCACTGTATTTCTATATTCAGTCAATTTACTAAGCTCAATTCTAAAAACTCTTATGTAGATTATTTTCTTTTTCTATGTACACACTTAAACTATGAACAAACAACAACAGTTTTGCTTATTGTATCTTTTCCTTATGATCTTTTCTTTTTTCTTACCTGATTGCACTGGCTAGACCCTCCACGAAAATGTTGAGTGGAAGTGGTAAGAATGAGCATTCTTATCTTACAGTGTAATTATTTTCATTCTCTTCCAATTTTTATTTCTGATTCATCTTTAGTATTTTAGACCTTCAATTTTACCTTCATTTTCTTATTCCTTGTCCAACTTTGACCATTCTAGTTTGTATAATTCCCATTGTAATGTTGACTTTAGTACTCCTTTTTAACCTGAGTTACCTAGCAGTATGTTCAAAATCTGTACAAAAATTTAAAGATTCCTTTTGCTTTTTATTTCTAACTTAATTATTATTTTTAAAGTATGATCTAAATAGTCCAGTTCTTTTTTTTTATGACTGTACATGGTTACTTTTTGTAAATGACCCATGCTGTGCTGTGCTAAGCCACTCAGTCCTGTCTGACTCTTTGCAACCTGACTGAGTGACCGAGCACAAAACAGCATGGGTCATTTACAAAAATTGACCATATACAGTCATGAAACAAAATGAACTAGACTATGTAGATCATATTTGTAAAATAATAGTTAAGTTAGAAATAAAATTCAAAAAGGAATTTTAAAAGATGTGTAAATGACCCATAGATAATTGAATAGAATTTGTAATACCTAGTTGTTGGGGATCAGAGAAGGCAATGGCACCCCACTCCAGTACTCTTGCCTGGAAAATCCCATGGACGGAGGAGCCTGGAAGGCTGCAGTCCATGAGGTCGCTGAGGGTTGGACACGACTGAATGACTTCACTTTCACTTTTCACTTTCATACATTGGGGAAGGAAATGGCAACCCACTCCAGTGTTCTTGCCTGGAGAATCTCGGGGATGGGGGAGCCTGGTGGGCTGCCATATATGGGGTCACACAGAGTCGGACACGACTTAAGTGATTTAGCAGCACTTGTTGGGGATGAAGAAGTTACTTAAGATTTACTACTCATTTGTCAATTTAAGACTTATACTGTGACTTACCTTTATCCCTCTCCTGTTTGAGATCTCTCTCTCTTTTTTAAGCTATTTATTTATTTTAGTTAATGTATTTATTTTAATTGGAGGCTAATTATTTTACAATATTTTGGTGGTTTTGGCCGTACATTCACATGAGTCAGCCACGGGTGTACATGTGTCCCTTATCCTGAACCCCTCTCCCACCTCCTTCCCTATCCCATCCCTCAAGGTCATCCCAGTACACTGGCCCTGAGTGCCCTGTCTCATGCATCGAACCTGGACAGGTGATCTATTTCACATATGGTAATATAAATGTTCCAATGCTATTCTCTTAAAGCATCCTACCCTCACCTTCTTCCAGAGAGTCCAAAAGTCTGTTCTTTACATCTGTGTCTTTTTTTGCTATCTCACATATAGTATCATGGTTACCATATTTCTAAATTCCATATATATGCATATATACTATATTGGTGTTTTTTCCTGACTTACTTCACTCTGTATAATAGGCTCCAGTTTCATCCACCTCATTAGAACTGATTCAAATACATTCTTTTTAATGGCTGAGTAATATTCCATTGTGTATACGTACCACAGTTTTCTTATCCATTTATCTGCTGATGGGCATCTAGGTTGCTTCAATATCCTAGTTATTGTAAACAGTGCTGCGATGAACACTGGGGTACATGTGTCTCTTTCAATTCCAATTTTCTCAGGGCGTATGCCCAGCAGTGGGATTGCTGGATCATATGGCAGTTCTATTTCCAGTTTTTTAAGGAATCTCCACACTGTTCTCCATAGTGGCTGTACTAGTTTGCATTCCCAACAACAGTGTAAGAGGGTTCCCTTATCTCCACAACCTCTCCAGCATTTATTGTTTGTAGACTTTTTGATAGCAGTTATTCTGACCAGCTTGAGATGGTACCTCACTGTGGTTTTGATTTGCAATTCTCTGATAATGAGTGACTTTGAGCATCTTTTCATGTGTTTGTTAGCCATCTGTATGTCTTTGGAGAATCAAAAAAATCATTTTTTGATTGGATCATTTATTTTTCTGGAATTGAGCTGCATGTATATTTTTGAGATTAATTCTTTGTGAATTGCTTCATTTGCTATTATTTTCTCCCATTCTGAAGGCTGTCTTTTTATCTTGCTTTTAGTTTCCTTCATTGTGCAAAAGCTTTTAAGTTTAATTAGGTCCCATTTGTTTATTTTTGTTTTTATTTCCATTACTATGGGAGGTGGGTCATAGAGGATCCTGCTGTGATTTATGTCATAGAGTGTTTTGCCTATGTTTTCCTCTAGAAGTTTTATAGTTTCTGGTCTTACATTTATATCTTTAATCCATTTTGAGTTTATTTTTGTGTATGGTGTTAGAAAATGTTCTAGTTTCATTCTTTTACAAGTGATTGGCCAGTTTTCCCAGCATCACTTGTTAAAGAGATTGCCTTTTCTCTATTGTATATTCTTGCCTCCTTTGTCAAAGATAAGTTGCCCATAGGTGCGTGGATTTATCCTTAGGCTTTCTACTTTGTTCCATTGATCTATAGTTCTCTCTTTGTGGTAGTACCATACTGTCTTAATGACTGTAGCTTTGTAGTATAGCCTGAAGTCAGTCATGTTGATTCCTCCAGTTCCATTCTTCTTTCTCAAGATTGCTTTGGCTATTGAAGGTTTTCTGTATTTCTATACAAATTGTAAAATTATTTGTTCTAGTTCTCTGAAAAATACCCTGAGTAGCTTGATAGGGATAGCATTGAATCTATTGATTGCTTTGGGTAGTATACTCATTTTCACTATATTGATTCTTCTGATCATGAACATGGTATATTCCTCCATCTATTTGTGTCACCTTTGATTTCTTTCATCAGTGTTTTATAGTTTTCTATATATATGTCTTTTGTTTCTTTAGGTAGATTTATTCCTGAGTATTTTGTTCTTTTCTTGACAATGGCGAATGGAATTGTTTTCTTAATTTCTCTTTCTATTTTCTCATTGTCAGTGTCTTGGAATGAAAGGGATTTCTGTGTGTTAATTTTGTATCCTGCAACTTTACTATATTCATTGATTAGCTCTAGTAATCTTCTGATGGTATCTTTAGGGTTTTCTATGTAGAGGATCATGTCATCTGCAAACAGTGAGATTTTACTTCTTTTCTTTTATATCCTGAATCCTGTTTCTTCTCCTTTTTTAGTTGATTCCTTTATCTTGACGATACACATTCTTCAAGGGTTTTCAGAGAGAGTGTGACTCTGAATACACTATTATTCTGTGGGCAAATCAGACCTGCCCATAGAATTACAGATTATAAACGATTGTTTTTATAATTCTAGAAAAGTGAAAGTGAAAGTGTTAGTCACTCAGTTATGTCTGAACTTTTTGAAACCCCATGGACTGTAGCCTGCCAGGCTCCTCTGTGAATGGAATTCTCCAGGTAAGAATACTGGATTGGGTTGCTATTTCCTTCTCCAGGGGTCTTCTTGACCCAAGGATCAGATCTAGGTCTCCTGCATTGTAAGCAGATACTTTACGATTTAAGCCACCAAGGATAGCTCCACAAGATAATTCCAAAAGTCCTGTTCTAATGTCATCTAGCATCAAGTGTTACAGTTAAGAAGCTTGAATAAATATTAGTTCCTGTTTCTTGGTACATTATACAATATTTTTCATTTCTGAGAACTTAAAAAATTTTTTCTTTCTATTTCTATGAATCTGAAATTTCAAAATCATGTACCATTCTTTTTTTCCAATTTTACTTGCTGTGTGGACTCCTTCATGGCTCTTTTATTTTGGAAACACACATTTTCCTTAGCTCTGTTGAATTCTTTTACATTATTTATTTGATATTTCCTACCCATCTATTCTGATTTTCTGCAGCACTAATTATTTGGATTGGGGACCTCCTGGCCTGATCCTTTTCCTTTCTTTTCTTTCTTTTTTATCTATTTTTTCACCTCATAGTATTTTTTTCCTCTGCATTCAGTGAAATTTTCTAAATCTTTCACGTTTGTGATTATATTTTTAACTAACAGCCCAAATAGGGCTAAATATTTTCATATTTAGTACATATGTGTATATTTGTATGTTACATATTTATTTTAATTGAAGTATAGTTGGACAATACTATGTCAGTTTCAGGTGTATGACATAGTGATTTAATGTTTACATACATTACAAAATACTCACCATGGTAAGTCTAGTAACCATCTGTCCACATAGTTTTTGCAGTATTATTGAACATATTCGTTATCCTGTGTATTACATCACCATGACTTATTTATTTTATAACTGGAAATTTGTACCACTTAATCCTCTTCACCTATTTCACCCAACCCTTCACTCTATCTTCTCTCTGGCAACCTTTCTAGTTTCTTTTCCTAAGTAGCTTTGTCCAGAATACTACTGTACCAAATAGTATTCTGTAATTTTTTCCTTATTCAGTAGTTAAAATTTTCCTTGCCATTATCAATTATAGACTAACTTAAAAAAATGTTTTCTGCTGCTGCATATATTGTTTCTATTTACTTTAACTTCCTTTAGAATATGTGTTTATTTTGGTCCCTTTTCTTCGGTCTCTTTTCTTGAAAGAGGTTTTCCTTAATTTCTTGGTGATGCTTTGTCATCCATTCATACTTTTATGAGTCAAAGCAATATCAATTTGTAAAAATGCAATTACTGTGAGGCTCAGTATAGCAAAGCTCAATTTTGAAAAAAGAATGAGACGCAATAAACAGCTCTGTGTACACAGTGTGACAGGCTAGATTTCACTGTAAATTATAGGATGAAGACATTGCTATTTTATTTCAGGATCCTCAACAATAGGTCTATAGGTCTCCCTCTGGAGAAGGAAAGGCAGCCGACTCCAGTATTCTTGCCTGGAGAATCCCATGGACAGAGGAGCCTGGTGGGCTTCAGTGTGTGAGATCACCAGAGGTGGACAAAACTGAAGCGACTAAACAACAATAGGTCTCCCTCCACATCTCCCCATTGGTCTCTCCAGACACCCCAGGGGATTTTTTAATCAGTCACTAGGAATGTGGAAACAGATGGGTGTAAGCCTGGGTGATGTCATTCTGAGTGCTGAGCATCTCATTATTTAGTTTGCAGAGTTTTGTATTTATCCCTTGGTCTTTAGTACAATTCATTTCATCCTTCAACTTTGTTTGGTTTCTTTTGTATCCAGATTCTCACTGGGTACTTTCTCCATATACCATCTGTCTTCTGCATGAGACTGGTGGGGTGACTCTAGAATTGTTAATTGATATTTCATAATATCAATAACCAGGAGAAATATCAATAACCTCAGATATGCAGATGAAACCACCCTTATGGCAGAAAGTGAAGAACTAAAATGAGCCTCTTGATGAAAGTGAAAGAGGAGAGTGAAAATGCTGGCTTAAAACTCAACATTCAGAAAACTAAATAACATCCGATCCCATCACTTTATGGCAAATAGATGGGGAAACCATGGAAACAATGACTGACTTTATTTGGGGGGGCTCCAAAATCACTGCAGATGGTGAATACAGCCATAAAATTAAAAGACACATTTTCCTTGGAAGAAAAGCTATGACCAACCTAGACAGCATATTAGTTGCAGGATATAAAATCAACACACAGAAATCCCTTGCATTCCTATACACTAATAATGAGAAAGTAGAAAAAGAAATTAAGGAAACAATTCCATTCACCATTGCAATGAAAAGAATAAAATACTTAGGAATATATCTACCCAAAGAAACTAAAGACCTATATATAGAAAACTATAAAACACTGATGAAAGAAATCAAAGAGGACACTAATAGATGGAGAAATATACCATGTTCATGGATCGGAAGAATCAATATAGTGAAAATGAGTATACTACCCAAAGCAATTCACAAATTCAATGCAATCCCTATCAAGCTACCAGCCATATTTTTCACAGAATTAGAACAAATAATTTCAAGATTTGTATGGAAATACAAAAAAACCTCGAATTGCCAAAGCAATCTTGAGAAAGACGAATGGAACTGGAGGAATCAACTTGCCTGACTTCAGGCTCTACTACAAAGCTACAGTCATCAAAATAGTATGGTACTGGCACAAAGACAGACATATAGATCAATGGAACAAAATAGAAAGCCCAGAGATAAATCCACACACATATGGACACCTTATCTTTGACAAAGGAGGCAAGAATATACAATGGAGTAAAGACAATCTCTTTAACAAGTGGTGCTGGGAAAACTGGTCAACCACTTGTAAAAGAATGAAACTAGATCACTTTCTAACACCGCACACAAAAATAAACTCAAAATGGATTAAAGATCTAAATGTAAGACCAGAAACTATAAAACTCCTAGAGGAGAACATAGGCAAAACACTCTCCGACATAAATCACAGCAGGATCCTCTATGATCCACCTCCCAGAATTCTGGAAATAAAAGCAAAAATAAACAAATGGGACCTAATTAAAATTAAAAGCTTCTGCACAACAAAGGAAAATATCAGCAAGGTGAAAAGACAGCCTTCTGAATGGGAGAAAATAATAGCAAATGAAGCAACTGACAAACAACTAATCTCAAAAATATACAAGCAACTTATGCAGCTCAATTCCAGAAAAATAAATGACCCAATCAAAAAATGGGCCAAAGAACTAAATAGACATTTCTCCAAAGAAGACGTACGGATGGCTAACGAACACATGAAAAGATGCTCAACATCACTCATTATCAGAGAAATGCAAATCAAAACCACAATGAGGTACCACTTCACACCAGTCAGAATGGCTGCGATCCAAAAATCTGCAAGCAATAAATGCTGGAGAGGGTGTGGAGAAAAGGGAACCCTCCTACACTGTTGGTGGGAATGCAAACTAGTACAGCCACTATGGAGAACAGTGTGGAGATTCCTTAAAAAATTGCAAATAGAACTACCTTATGACCCAGCAATCCCACTGCTGGGCATACACACCGAGGAAACCAGAATTGAAAGAGACACATGTACCCCAATGTTCATCGCAGCACTGTTTATAATAGCCAGGACATGGAAACAACCTAGATGTCCATCAGCAGATGAATGGATAAGAGAGCTGTGGTACATATACACAATGGAGTATTACTCAGCTGTTAAAAAGAATTCATTTGAATCAGTTCTGATGAGATAGCTGAAACTGGAGCCGATTATACAGAGTGAAGTAAGCCAGAAAGAAAAACACCAATACAGTATACTAACACATATATATGGAATTTAGAAAGATGGCAATGACAACCCTGTATGCAAGAAAGGAAAAAAGACACAGATGTGTATAACGGACTTTTGGACTCAGAGGGAGAGGGAGAGGGTGGGATGATTTGGGAGATGGCATTCTATCATGTATACTATCATGTAAGAATTGAATCGCCAGTCTATGTCTGACGCAGGATACAGCATGCTTGGGGCTGGTGCATGGGGATGACCCACAGAGATGTTATGGGGAGGGAGGTGGGAGGAGGGTTCATGTTTGGGAACACATGTAAGAATTAAAGATTTTAAAATTAAAAAAAAAAAAAAAGCAGAGACTTTGCTGACAAAGGTCCCTCTAATCAAAGCTATGGTTTTCCAGTAGTCATGTATGGATGTGAGAATTGAACTATAAAGAAAGCTGAGTGCTGAAAAATTGATGCTTTTGAACCATGGTGTTGGGGAAGACTCTTGAGAGTCCTTTGGACTGCAAGGAGGTCCAACCAGTCAATCCTAAAGGAAATGAGTCCTGAATATTCATTAGAAGGACTGATGCTCAAGTTGAAACTCCAATACTTTGGCCACTGGATATGAAGAACTGACTCATTAGAAAAGACCCTGATGCTGGGAAGGATTGGCAGGAGAAGGGGACGACAGAGGATGAGATAGTTGGATGGCATTACCAACTCAATGGACATGAATTTGAACAAGTTCTAGGAGTTGGTGATAGATAGGGAAGTCTGTCGTGCTGTAGTCCGCGGGTCACAAAGAGTCGGACACGACCAAGTGACTGAACTGAACTGAACTGATTTCATAATGAGGGGAGAGCATGGGGACTGTTCTTATTCATAAAGACTTCTAATCAACTCTCTTATACTCAGTCTTAAGTCAAAATTCACATTTAGGGACACTAAACCCAAGACTGGTGGGTCATGGTGGAGAGGCCTGACAGAATGTGGTCCACTGGAGAAGGGAATGGCAAGCCACTTCAGTATTCTTGCCTTGAGAACCCCATGAACAGTATGAAAAGGCAAAATGATAGGATATTGAATGAGGAACTCCTCAGGTCATTAGGTGCCCAATATGCTACTGGAGATGAGTGGAGAAATAACTCCAGAAAGAATGAAGGGATGGAGCCAAAGCAAAAACAATACCCAGCTGTGGATGTGAATGGTGATAGAAGCAAGGTCCCATGCTGTAAAGAGCAATATTGCATAGGAACCTGGAATGTCAGGTCCATGAATCAAGGCAAATTCAAACAAGAGATGGCAAGGGTGAACATCAACATTTTAGGAATCAGTGAATTAAAATGGACTGGAATGGGTGAATTTAACTCAGATGACCATTATATCTACTAGTGCGGGCAGGAATCCCTCAGAAGAAATGGCGTAGCCATCATGGTCAACAAAAGAGTTCAAAATGCAGTACTTGGATGCAGTCTCAAAAACAACAGAATGATCTCTGTTTGTCTCCAAGGCAAACCATTCAATATCACAGTTATCCAAGTCTATGCCCCAACCAGTAATGCTAAAGAAACTGAAGTTGAACGGTTTTATGAAGACCAACAAGATCTTTTAGAACTAACACCCAAAAAAGATGTCCTTTTCATTATAGGGGACTGGACTGCAAAAGTAGGAACTCAAGAAACACCTGGAGTAACAGGCCAATTTGGCCTTGGAATGTGGAATTGAGCAGGGCAAAGACTAATAGAGTTTTGCCAAGAAAATGCACTGGTCATAGAAAACACCCTCTTCCAACAACACAAGAGAAGACTCTACACATGGACAACACCAGATGGTCAACACCAAAATCAGATTGATTATATTCTTTGCAGCCAAAGATGGAGAAGCCCTATACAGTCAATGAAAACAAGACTGGGAGCTGACTGTGGCTCAGATCATGAACTCCTTATTTCCAAATTCAGACTCAAATTCAGACTTCTGGGTCGTGAAGATCTTTTTTGTACAGTCCTTCCGTGTATTCTTGCCACCTCTTCTTAATATCTTACAGAATGGGAAAGACTAGAGATCTCTTCAAGAAAATTAGAGATACCAAGGGATCATTTCATGCAAAGATGGGCTTGATAAAGGACAGAAATGGTCTGGATCTAGCAGAAGCAGAGATATTAAGAAGAGATGGAAGAACTGTACAAAAAAGATCTTCACAACCCAGATAATCATGATGATGTGATCACTAATCTAGAGCCAGACGTTTTGGAATGTGAAGTCAAGTGGGCCTTAGAAAGCATCACTACGAACAAAGCTAGTGGAGGTGATGGCATTCCAGTTGAGCTGTTTCAAATCCTGAAAGATGATGCTGTGAGAGTGCTGCACTCAATATGCTAGCAAATTTGGAAAACTCACCATTGCCACAGGACTGGAAAAGGGCAGTTTTCATTCCAATTCCAAAGAAAGGCAATGCCAAAGAATGTCAAACTACTGCACAATTGCACTCATCTCACATGCTAGTAAAGTAATGCTCAAAATTCTCCATGCCAGACTTCAGCAATACGTGAACTGTAAACTTCCTGATGTTCAAGCTGGTTTTAGAAAAGGCAGAGGAAGCAGAGATCAAATTGCCAACATCCGCTGGATCATGGAAAAAGCAAGAGAGTTCCACAAAAACATCTATTCCTGCTTTATTGACTATGCCAAAGCCTTTGACTGTGTGGATCACAAGAAACTGTGGAAAATTCTGAAAGAGATGGGAATACCAGACCAATTAACCTGCCTCTTGAGAAATCTGTATGCAGGTCAGGAAGCAACAGTTAGAACTGGACATGGAACAACAGACTGGTTCCAAATAGGAAAAGGAGCATGTCAAGGCTGTATATTGTCACCCTGCTTATTTAACTTCTATGCAGAGTACATCATGAGAAACGCTGGGCTGGAAGAAACACAAGCTGGAATCAAGATTGCTGGGAGAAATATCAATAACTTCAGATATGCAGATGACACCACCCTTATGGCAGAAAGTGAAGAGGAACTAAAAAGCCTCTTGATGAAAGTGAAAGAGGAGAGTGAAAAAGTTGGCTTAAAGCTCAACATTCAGAAAACGAAGATCATGGCATCTGATCCCATCACTTCATGGGAAATAAATGGGGAAACAGTGGAAACAGTGTCAGACTTTATTTTTTTGGGCTCCCAAATCACTGCAGATGGTGATTGCAGCCATGAAATTAAAAGACGCTTAATCGTTGGGAGGAAAGTTATGACCAACCTAGATAGTATATTGAAAAGCAGAGACATTACTTTGCCAACTAAGGTCCGTCTAGTCAAGGCTATGGTTTTTCCAGTAGTCATGTATGGATGTGAGAGTTGGACTGTGAAGAAGGCTGAGCACCAAAGGACTGATGCGTTTGAACTGTGGTGTTGAAGATTCTTGAGAGTCCCTTGGACTGCAAGGAGATCCAAACAGTCCATTCTGAAGGAGATCAACACTGGGATTTCTTTGGAAGGAATGATGCTAAAGCTGAAGCTCCAGTCCTTTGGCCACCTCATGCGAAGAGTTGACTCATTGGAAAAGACTCTGATGCTGGGAGGGATTTGGGGCAGGAGGAGAAGGGGACAACCCAGGATGAGATGGCCGGATGGCTTCCCGTACTCGATGGACGTGAGTCTGAGTGAACTCCAGGAGTAAGTGATGGACGGGGAGGCCTGGCGTGCTGCGATTCATGGGGTCGCAAAGAGTTGGACACGACTGAGTGACTGAACTGAACTGAACTGAACTGAGGCACTTCCTTTTTCTGGGATTCTAAGATTCTGTAAAGTGAATTGACTTGCTGCTTGCTGATATTTGTTTATTTTTAATTTAAAGCAACAAAGATAATGGTCACTTTGCCCCTTTTGGTTCCTGTATTTTTTTAAATTCCAGTTTTTTGTTATGTTTTCAATCAACTTTTTATTAATATTTTATTAGTATGGCTTTTTTTGTGTCTTGAGTTTCAATTCTTTATAATATTTTGTTTAATTATCTTTTGAGAAGAGCAAAATTTATAGTCAGTTGTGTGGAAGTGTGTGTGTATTGCAGATACAGATGATAAATTACAATAATAAATAAGGAAATTATATAACATGTGAGAAAGTGCTCTTACATGCTTTGGAAATAATAATATACAAAGCAGGATTAGGAGTATTAGTAACATAAGAGGAATGTGATGCAATTTATACAGAGTGGTCAAGGTTAGGTCTCATTGAGAAGGTGACATTAGAAGGAGGTGAGAGGTTTCATCAAGGAGATATCTTAGGAGATATCTGAGAAGATATCTGATATTTCACACCAAGGTAGTTGTCAGATCAAAGGCCCTCCAGGATTAGGATTGGATATTTGAGAAAGAGAAAATTTGTGTGCCTGGAGCAAAGATAGTGAGGGAGAGAGTAGTAAGTGATAATGTCAGAGACATAGGAGGGAGAACAAATGATATAGGGCTTTGTGGTCATCATAGGGATTTTCCTTTCATTCTGATTGTCTTGGGGAGCCAGAACAGTTGACTTATGATGTGTGTGTGGGAGGGTTGGGGAGAATGGGGCGGACAATAGTAGAAGCATTGGATCTCATGGAACTATTGCTATCCAGACAAGAAATGATGGTGGCTTGGACCTAAGTGGAAATTACAAAAAGGGTAAAAAGTGACTGGGTATAGTTCAGATTCTGATATACTTTGAAGATAGAGCTAATATGGTACACTGTGGACTATCAGAGAAAGGAATCAAGGGTAACTCCAAAGTTTTGGCATAAGCAACAGGGAAAATGAAGTTATCAATAGATGACTTGGGAAAGACTGTCAGGAGAAGTTTGATATTAGAAGTTTTGATATTAGAAAGGAGTTTGGTTTTAGACATGTTGAATATAGGATGCAATAGACATCCATCAAGATCTGGAGCTTAAAAGAGGGGTTTGGGCAGAGATAAAAGTCTGTGAGTCTTAAGTGTTGACATGAGATTTAAAGCCAAGATAGTGAGTGATATCCCCAAAGGAATGAATGTAGATATGAAAAAGAAGTAGCAAGGATGGATCCATGTGGCTGACTCTTTGAAGAAACACAATACAAAATTATGAGTATAAAATTAGATAAAATAATAATTATTTAGGCTAAAAATAAATTGCACACTAAAAAAGCTGAGAAATATAAAAATATTGCTAAGTCCATGAAAGTAACAGTGTTTTTTTTTTTTTAATTAATTTACCAACTGACAAACCATTCAAACCTTTTCCCAACTTTTTTTGGCTGCTTATCCTTAATGCCATTTCCTACTGGGATGACCCAGAGAGATGGTATAGGGAGGGCGGTGGGAGGGGGGGTTCAGGATTGGGAACCCATGTACACCTGTGGTGGGTTCATGTTGATGTATGGCAAAACCAATACAGTATTGTAAAGTAAAATAAGGTAAAATAAAATAAAAAAAATAAAGTACTTATAATAGTAAAAAAAAACCAAAAAGGATTTATCAAACTTTTTTTTTTGATTGCTGGAATCAAAGTTTGCTTTTGATTGCCCAAGACATATGGCTTTATTGTAATACTGATATAGGCTATACCCTATAAACACAAGAATTCTAATATATTTGTTGCATATTATTCCCATAAAAAGGTACATTTATAATTGATATGCTGAAGTGCTGTGCATATTCCTGTTGAGTGAGCACTTCCATTTTTATTAGGCATTAATTTTACATGTTTGAAGATTAGAAGAATTTCCCATTGGCTAGTTTTTATATCCACATGTTCTAAACTTTGTTTTCCTTTCACCAACTACATAGCATCAGGTGCCTTGAAACACATTCATATTGCAGGGCATTCTGACACATGAGTGACTGTGAAGTACTCTTAGAAGCCCACTTCTCTATGAGGTAGCTAGTATTAGCTTAACTATAAATGAAAATGACTACAAACCACTTAAAAGTATCTTACTGCTGCTGCTGCTGCTAAGTGCGACCCCAAAGACAGCAGCCCACCAGGCTCCCCGGTCCCTCAGATTCTCCAGGCAAGAACACTGGAGTGGGCTGCCATTTCCTTCTCCAATGCATGAAAGTGAAAAGTGAAAGTGAAGTCACTCAGTCATGACCCCATGGACTACAGCCCACCAGGCTCCTCAGTCCGTGGGATTTTCCAGGTAAGAGTATTGGAGTGGGGTGCCATTGCCTTCTCAAAAAGTATCTTAATAGACCCTACTTATTTTGGCCACATCCTCAAAATGATTGCTACTACTTAAGCAGCACCTGACAAACATGTGACAGAAAAGAAGTATGAATGGAAAAAAAAAATAGTCTTAATCAATTGCAGTTAAAATATGTAAAAATTTTCTTAGGGCCCTCATAGCATTGTGAAATGCGCTCACACAAAAGAGAGTCAGGGAAGCTAAGATTAAACTTCGGTAGGTTTATTGTAAATCCTCCTTTGGGAGAATATTAAGGACTGAGTCCTAAAGTACTTCAATGTGAAAAGTTTGAGGGACAAAGAGGGACCACAAAGAAAGCTGAGGAGAGGAGTAATCAGTGCAATTGGAAGAAACTCAAGAGAAATACAGTCTTTGGAAACTTTGAAGAACGTGTATCAAAGAGGAAAAATTGATTACCTGTATGTAATAAGATGAGGAATGAGGATTGCCTATTGGATTCAGTAATGTAGAGGTCATTTGTGATATTTACCAGAGAAGCTTTAGTGAATTGATGGAAGAAAAATATGATGTGATGGGTTTAAAAGAGAATTAGGGTGAGAGAAACCATAGGCAAATAATGTAGGCAACCATTTCAACAAGTTTTTCTGTAAAACGGATTGAGATATGGACATATAGGTGGCAGGGGTAGTAGAGTCAAGAAGACTGTTTTTTGGGTATACTGAGAGGAATGATTCAGCAGAAGATAAAACTCTTATAGCACAGGAGAGAGACAAGGAAATCTAGTGCAGAAATGAAAGGTTTGACTTTAGATAGTTGCATCAATCATTCATTAATGGTAACAGAAAAGGGCTGAGTATGTGAGTGCATGTGTGAGCAGATGGTGGAGTCTGTGGAAATTTTCTTCTGAGGGCTCTCATTTTCTCAGTGCGGAAGAAAGCATGGTCACTAGCTTCCTACTGGGAGTGAGGATGCAATAGGAAGTGTTTGAGATAAGAGAAGGGGTGTGGATTATTATCTAGTGGAGTGGGAAAGTGAATGGTTTAGGGAGGCTTAGTAGGATTTCTGGACAACATTAAGGGTTCATCTTGAACTGTGTTTTTTTAATTCAAAGTGTCTGTGTAGTCAGGGGCTCTTTTATAGACATATTTATCTGTACAGGTACAAAGGAGTGAAGCAGGCTAAATTTGTCTGTGGGATCAGGTGCAAAAATGAGCTGAGAGGAAAATAAGTACTTGTGGGAATTTGAGATGACTTATAGGATGGCCTTTACCTTGTGGGTGATTTTTGAATGAATATTTGAAAGAGCAGAGTGATTGAATCCAGGGAAGGCATATTATGTATCTTTGAAATGAATTACATAAATAATTTAAGTAATGTGCTAGGCAATGACACGCTTAGAGTTTCGATGAAACTAAAACATTTATAAATGCCATAACTGAAATTGTCTGACCCAAGAACCCCAGTGAGTTTGCCTATTGTTACTCATTTGATGGGCAATATTAGTTCCTCCTGTCCTTTCAACTATGTATTAACACTTCATTCTGAAGCAAAAGCAGTGAATTCAGCAACCTCTATACCTCCACTTTTGGTGTGCATTCTGCTTCTTGGATTTATCTTCTCCTTACTATTTTTCACCTTCAGTGTTGAGAAGATAACAGAATCAAGCCCAAAGTAATAATGTAATAAACTGTTTCCTTTCCCCCCCAGTAATATCTAGCCCTGGTAAATATGGAGTTCTTAGCTTCTTTCATAATAGTAGCCGGGTAATCATGATGAATCCTTAGGCTCTGTGGTCCTCATTACCAGTTGAGTTTCTTCTCTGGGATGGGAACTCTCTTTATGCAATGGAAATAAATCCTTTGAGCTGAATCTGCAGACTGAATATATTGTCTTAAAGAGTCTTCATTTTAGTTCAAGATACCATTAAAAATACTATAGTGTGATGGCTTAAACAAAAAACATTTATTTCTCTCATGTCTGGAGGATAAGCAGTCCAAGATGAAGGCATGGCAGACATGGTATCTGGTGAGGGCTGGCTTCCTAGTTCATAGTCCATTTTCTCACTGTTTCCTCATATGGCAAAAGGGGCAAGAGAGCTGTCTGAGGTCTCTTTTTAAGGCCACTAATTGTACTCATAAGAACTTTATTTTCATGACCTAATTATCTCCTAAAGGCCCTACCTCCCAATTCTATCACATTGAGGATTAGGATTTCAACATATGAATTTTAGGGGGACACAAATATTCAGCCCATAAAAGTCTTGGTTTCCAATCTTGCCAAGAGTAAAGTATCATGGATTTAGGGAAAGGAGATAATTTGAACTTTAATGAGTTATCCCAAGCCCTTCCCTAAAGTCTTGAGATAATTTCATGAAGTAACATTTATTCTTATAATACAGAGACAGAAAAGAATGCATAGTAAGGTGAAATTTTATTAAGAAATCCTATAATCTTCATCCAATATGATTTTTAAATTCAGAAAGTAACATTTCTAGAGAAAGGATTGTTTTCTTGACAGCATATAAATGCTTCCCCTTCTAAACCTCAAGTATCATCACTCCTTTGACAAGTAATATATGTCCCACAGTCAATACTACCTCATTCAGACAGAGGAAACAAGCTCTATCAGTGTTGTTTGCTTCAGGATAGACTCTTGCACAAAGCCTTCCAGTATTTGATCAATTGATTCCTTGGACCCGAGGGACAGGGACAGGAAATCCATGGCCTCACATGCTATTCTCATAGTTGTTAGGACTGAGAAAAAGCCAGATTCTGAGAGACAGTGTCTGTCCCTAGTGTATATTTTTGAGATGTATATTCTCTGTGCAGTGCATGTGGGTGAGAGTGTGTGTATGTGTGTTTATGTGTGTGTGTGTGTTAAGCAGCAAGAAGAAGATCGTTTTGACCATAAAAATACCAAACTAGTGATAGAGTATTATGTTGTTTCTCAAACTGCAATATAGCTTAATAGATTTATTAAAAATGAAATAGCATAATATATCCTAAATCAGAGTGTATTAAAATAGGAAAAGTAAGTATTGTTACAGGAAAGTTTTGTTTCAGCAAGTATACATTGGTTTGTACCATTATTTATTTTTCTTATTGTAGGTTGCATATAAAATATTTGAGGCATTGGTCCAAAATAACAAGTCCCTTAAGCAATTTACCTCAAAGAGTTATTATAAGGTTCATGCATAAATGTGCACAACATTGAAAATAACCTCTAGCATACAAATTACTTGGTAATACAAAGTGCTTTATTTTCTAATTTTTTATAATAGGATCATGCTATTTTGAATGAAAATTTGAAAAATCAAGATTTTAAAAGTATTAAGTACCTTAAAAATACAAACATGGACTATATTTTATTGTGAACAATATACTTTAAAGGGTTTTGAGATCTTTGCATTCAAGGGATATAGAATGTCATATTTTCTTAGAGTTCTGCATGCCACTGATCCCTCCCTGGGATCTAGCCCAAGCTGGGTGGTGACGCAGGTTCAGAGACCTCATATCAAAGTTAGATTCAAGGAATTTGAACTTGGCCAAGAATATTGCTCTAAGAGCTCAAAGAGGAAAAGTCAGAGGGTTTGGAGGACAAAAGCCAGTAAAACTAAACTGTTCCTCAAATTTGAAGGTCAAGGAGGACAACGAAAATGTAAGCACAGAGCAGGAAGCAGAGAGCAAATGTTGGATCAAGGTGACAGGATATGAGCCAGTGTAAGGTCTGGACTTCAGAATGTAAACCTGTACCCAGTGAAGCATGGTTCAGGTGGAGGGAGTCATGGTGACTCAGGGAAGAAGGGTAGCAGCAGCAGAAAGCAGCAGCGGAATAAGACAGAGTGATACTCTGCAGCCCCATCTTCGCCTTCTGGAGGAGCACACAGCAGCAGGCAACAGCTGAGTTTAAGGAGCCTGACAGGCTGACCTAACACAGACTTTGCCACTTATTTGCTGTGTGAGTGAAGACATGTTAATTAATCTGTGTGGCTTAATTTCTACAATGTAAAGTGAGGATAATATAGGACTGCTATGAGGATTGAATAAGTTAATATTGGCAAAGTGCTTAGAACAGTGGCTGTCTCATTCTTTAGCAATAAGAGACTGAAGCACAAGCTGGAATCAAGATTGCGGGAGAAATATCAATAACCACAGGTATGCAGATGACACCACTCTTATGGCAGAAAGTGAAGAAGAACTAAAGAGCCTCTTGATGAAAGTGAAAGAGAAGAGTGAAAAAGTTGGCTTAAAGCTCAACATGAATACAACTAAGATCATGGCATCTGGTCCCATCACTTCATGGCAAATACATGGGAAACAGTGGAAACAGTGGCTGACTTTATTTTTGGGGGCTCCAAAATCACTGCAGATGGTGACTGAAGCCATGAAATTAAAAGACGCTTGCCCCTGGGAAGAAAAGCTATGACCAACCCAGACAGGTTATTAAAAAGCAGAGAAATTACTTTGCCAACAAAGGTCCATCTAGTCAAGGCTATGGTTTTTCCAGTAGTCATGTATGGATGGGAGAGTTGGACTATAAAGAAAGCTGAGTGCGGAAACATTGATGCTTTTGAACTGTGGTGTTGGAGAAGACTCTTGCGAGTCCCTTGGACTGTAAGGAACTCCAACCAGTCCATCCTAAAGGAGATCAGTCCTGAGTGTTCATTGGAAGGACTGATATTGAAGCTGAAACTCCAATATTTTGGCCACCTGATGCGAAGAGCTGACTCATTTGAAAAGACTCTGATGCTGGGAAAGATTGAAAGCAGGAGGAGAAGGGAACGACAGAGGATGAGGTAGTTGGATGGCATCACCAACTCAATGGAGATGAGTTTGAGTAAACTCCAGGAGTTGGTGATGGACAGGGAGGCCTGGCGTGCTGCAGTCCATGAGGTCACAAAGAGTTGGACACGACTGAGTGACTGAACTGAACTGAAGGGCTTGATAAATAAATAACTAAATTGTCACCATGGCTTTTCACTTACAGCAGGATAATTTTTGACACATTAATTTATGACTTTCTCCGTGTATTTCTCACCTTTCTCCCTGCCTTTATTCAAGCCAGAAGTTAAGCTTAGTGTTTGGGCTCATCATATTTACTCTGTGTATACTTCTCTAGGTATTTATGTACACTTTATTTTAAAAACTTTTAAGGCAGCAAGAGGAGGGAGAAATGTTCCCTCTGATGGGAAGAGTGCAGGAATCCCTTGTCCTGCTCTGTGACTCCACTCTGCAGAGGGGTCACTTGCCCCTCTGGGAAAGGCTGGCTGGGGCTCCTGGGGAGGCTGGGATGCCCAGTTTGGATGCTCCAACTCTCTTCGAAGATGCCCTAACCCAAGGATGGCACTGCAGCAGTCAAGCTGCTGGTCCCAAAGAGACCATGCCAATCACAGCGGTAGACAGTAGGGAGTGATGTGTTTTGACCAAAAGTCCTCCCTAGTGCCTTGATTCTTTAGTGAGATGCTCAACTTTGCTCAATCCAGGGGAGGAGACTAGGTGAGGAGGATGATGAAAAACTTCAAGAAGGACCGAGTCTGAATTTTCTTCTAGTTTTAGAAAAAGGGATGGCTGAGTCTTATTTTGGTTTAAGAAAAATTTAAAAATATCTCTTGCACACCCAAGTTTATAAACTGAAAATCCTTCAGGACATAGCCATATTTTCTGATAGCTTCCCTTCTTCACCTACTAAGTTGCTTTTCATTTGAATCAAAAGTGTTAGAAATGGGGGAAAAAAATCCACTGATGATGTCACTCCCCACCCCCAGCACTCTTCTGTCTCAAATAGGGACGCAGAGCCTTGTTTTCAGCCCAGCTGTCACATATGAACCCACAAGAGCACTATGGCCTGGCTTTGGGGATTTGGATGAAGAAGAACCTCTCCTACATCAGAGTCCTGTGCCTAGTTATTACCAGAAAAATCTGTGTACCAACCTGTCAGGTTATACTCCTTATTTAGACAGCTGTCACAACAATGAAAATAGGCTTTCCTGAAAAAGGTGACCAATGTGACATAAACGAAAGCCAACTATCCCAGGATTGAGCAGCCAGAGAACACAAATGAGGGCCCATTAGCACTCACACTTCAATTATTATCGCCCTGGCAGGGCACACTCTGCTGAGGGTTTGGAGGCTCGTTTAGGAGGTATTTCCCAGGTACTTGCAGTCAACCTGGCTACTCCCCAGGGCTGATTTCTGCTGCTCTGCCCTGTGCCACCTACTTGATTGTTCTGCTTGGACTCCTTTCACCACTTTAGGCTGGTTACCCCAAAGATCTGCTGACCTGGCTGTTAGTTGATTTGGATTTTGCAGCTGCTGCCTCTGACATCTGAACAGCTTGGCTCTGCCCTCAGCAGTCTTGATCTGCTGGAGGTCAGATCTCTGCTGATTCACCTCATATGTTGGTGCCATCTCTGCCTTCTGTTTAGACCAGGGACAAGGAGCATCCTCTGTGTTGTTGCCTGGACTCCAATATAGAGGTTAATCAGTTCAGTTCAGTTGCTCAGTCATGTCCGACTCTTTGCAACCCCATAAATCACAGCACGCCAGGCCTCCCTGTCTATCACCAACTCCCGGAGTTTACTCAAACTCATGTCCAGAGTTGGTGATGCCATCCAGCCATCCCATCCTCTGTCATCCCCTTCTCCTCATGCCCCAGTCCCTCCCAGCATCAGGGTCTTTTCCGGTGAGTCATCTCTTCACATGAGGTGGTCAAAGTACAGGAGCTTCAGCTTTAGCATCATTCCTTTCAAAGAACACCCAGGACTGATTTCCTCTAGAATGGACTGGTTGGATCTCCTTGCAGTCCAAGGGACTTTCAAGAGTCTTCTCCAACACCGCAGTTCGAAAGCATCAATTCTTCAGCGCTCAGCTTTCTTCACAGTCCAACTCTCACATCCATACATGACCACTGGAAAAACCATAGCCTTGACTAGATGGACCTTTGTTGGCAAAGTAATGTCTCTGCTTTTGAATATGCTATCTAGGTTGGTCATAACTTTCCTTCCAAGGAGTAAGCGTCTTTTAATTTCATGGCTGCAATCACCATCTGCAGTGATTTTGGAGCCCCCCAAAATAAAGTCTGACACTACTTCCATTGTTTCCCCATCTATTTCCCATGAAGTCATAGGATCAGATGCCATGATCTTAGTTTTCTGAATATTGAGCTTTCAGCCAACGTTTTCACTCTCCTCTTCCACTTTCATCAAGAGGCTCTTGAGCTCCTCTTCACTTTCTGCCATAAGGGTGGTGTCATAGAGATTAATGATGTAGCTTTTTTCTTTTTTTCATTCCCCTAGAACAGCTGAGTTGGAATAGTCTCAAATAATGACCACTTTCTGTACCTAGAATTACGCTTTTCTCAAATGCTTTTTAGGCTAGCTCCTTAGGCTAGACTCTTCAAGTGATTTCCATTTTAAGGCTCCTTGGTCAGCTAAGCATATTTAAAAGAACTCCTTTCTAATCACCACCACCTCATCCTTCTCCCAGGTCCTCACACAGGCCTACATAGGTCTGAACCCTAATTGTGGATATAGTTGAAATTTTTGTCCCAGGGGCTCTTTGATCTCCAGAAAAATCAATAGATGCACACAAAAGCTTAGTTGGGGGGTTACCACCCAACCTCACACTGGCTATGTCTCAATCTTGGTTTTAGCTGGACCCTCTACATGAGATGATATCCTACATGTAGACTATACATTTAAATGCAGGAATGATGATGATGCTAATAATAATAATCAACATTTCTTGAGCTCTTTTCATGTGTCAGGCATTGTACTGGATATACTCTAAGTAAAATATGCCCTATCTTATTTAATCTTTGCAACGATCCTGTGAAGTAGCTACTATTACACCAATGTGGACTACAGATAAGGACTCAAAGACACAGAGGATGTGTAACTTACCTGAGGTTCTACATGACTGGATAGGGATTTACCACTGTATCCCTGGAGAATGTGTTGCTTTATGAGTGTCTTCTGTGCCAGGGTGTGGTGAGGAGGCTTTCCTCCTGTGTTTAGACACCCCCTGACTCTTATTTACATGGACGAGAAAAGGCTAATTAACCTGCATAAATAATATCTCATTAATCCATTTGCACTGTTCTAAAGAATAGGGACAGAGAGCTCCTAGGTCACTGTGTTAGTACTTTCCTAAAACATATTCTTTGAGGAATGACTACTACCCTTTTTTTCAATATTATTCAATAAGTACACAGATATTCAATAAGCACGTTGCCAAAGGTGGCAGTCTTGTTTGCTTACCTTTTAATTCTTCTAAGGTGCAAGGCAAATATAACACTGACAATCTATTAATCAGATGACTGCATTATTGATGTATAGTAAAATGCTAAGCAATACGATGTGCATTGTTATTTATTAGGTGGGTTAATGAGGAGTTGGGAAAATTGCTTTCCTTTTATATCTATTCCTTTCTCTTTTCATGACTCTACCTTTATTATTGAGGACAATGGTGGCCAAGACGTTTTAGAATTAGAACTAAGGAAAACATTCTATCTATCTAAAAATGTACACTGTGACACGTTTGGTCAATCAGCAAAACCACGGGGCATTTTGGCCAGAATACTAGGCACTTTTTGGCTAGTAACAAAGGAGGCTGGCCTGCAAAGACCTTGAACTTGAATTGGGCATACTGGAAATCATCAAGAGTTAATAGATGTGGGGGATTGTGCTGCTAATTATTGGTGAGATGGAAGGACTCATCTGGAAGTACTTTGTTTTTCCCATGTGCCTATCATTTCTGTTCTTCTTTTTTAACTAAAGATTTAAGTTTGTGACCTTGATAAACACCTGCTGTGATTACTTTGGCAAACGTCTGGAATTCACTACTCTCCCCAGGTGATACTTAGGATGATAGTTTGAATTCAAGTACAGAAAGGCAATTCTTAGCTATCTTTAATTATTAATTAGGTTACCAAGGAGAGGAGAAAATGGGCCACTGCTACTTGTATTTAAAGTGCTGTCAAATATAGAATGTGTCCCTCATTCACTATCTTAATTCATTATATATCATGCTCTTAATTGTTTTTATTTGAAAATCACCTGTTTTTTGTTAAGCTCACTGAAATTTTTACTTATTTGTTAAAATTTTGTTCTTAATAGTCTTCTGTTTAATTACTTGTGAGAAACTTAGTAATAATTACAATTAACAAAATAAATGCACCTCAGACACATTTTTTTAAACAGCACTTGCATAATATTTAGCATTTGATTAATAGCTCTGAAAACAATGAGGCAAAAATATTGCCAGAAGTGTATTATAAGGGCCAGCTCCTGAGGCTGACAGGCATTTCAAAATGAAGGTATTGAGGCATTTGAAGACTTTTTCCATTTGTATATAGTAAGAACAAGACAAGTGCTTCCTAAACATGATTTATTTGTTGCTCCTGTTTTGTGAACAGGTGTTTGTGTGGGCCTGACTTTCACTGTCATCTTCTCTTTCCAGATATATACCACATTTTGGAAAAAAAAAAAAAAAAAGCCCTTTTTGAAATTTATTCAGTTGTTCAGTCGTGTCCAGCTGTTTGTGACCCCATGAACTGTGGCATGTCAGGCCTCCCTGTCCATCACCAACTCCCAGAGTCCACCCAAAGCCATGTCCATTGAGTCAGTGATACCATCCAACCATCTCATCCTCTGTCATACCCTTCTCCTGCCCTCAATCTTTCCCAGCATCAGGGTCTTTTCAAATGAGTCAGCTGTTTGCATCAGGTGGCCAAAGTATTGGAGTTTCAGCTTCAGCATCAGTCCTTCCAATGAATATTCAGGACTGATTTCCTTTAGGATTGATGGTTGGATCTCTTGAGAGTCCAAGACTCTCAAGAGTCTTCAACACCACAGTTCAAAAGCATCCATTCTTCAGCACTCAGGTTTCTTTAGAGTCCAACTCTCACATCCATACATGACCACTGGAAAAACCATAGCCTTGACTAGACAGATCTTTGTTGGCAAAGTAATGTCTCTCTGCTTTTTAATATGATGTCTAGGTTGGTCATAACTTTCCTTCCAAGGAGTAAGCGTCTTTTAATTTCATGGCTGCAATCACCATCTGCAGTGATTTTGGAGCCCAAAAAAATCAACTCTGACACTGTTTCCACTGTTTCCCCATCTATTTGCTGTGAAGTGATGGGAACCAGATGCCATGATGTTAGTTTTCTGAATGTTGAGCTTTAAGCCAAATTTTTCACTTTCCTCTTTCACTTTCATCAAGAGGCTCTTTAAGTCTTCTTCACTTTCTTCCATAAGGGTGGTGTCATCTGTATATCTGAGGTTATTGATATTTCTCCCAGCAATCTTGATTCCAGTTTGTGCTTCATCCAGCCCAGCATTTCACATGATGTATTCTGCATACAAGTTAAATAAGCAGGGTGACAATATACAGCCTTGACATGCTCCTTTTCCTATTTGGAACCAGTCTGTTGTTCCATGTCCAGTTCTAACTGCTGCTTCCTGACCTGCATACAGATTTCTCAAGAGGCAGGTTAGGTGGTCTGGTATTCCCATCTCTCTCAGAATTTTCCACAGTTTATTGTGATCCACACAGTCAAAGGCTTTGGCATAGTCAATAAAGCAGAAATAGATGTTTTTGTGGAACTCTCTTGCTTTTTCCATGATCCAGCGGAGGTTGGCAATTTGATCTCTGGTTCCTCTGCCTTTTCTAATACCAGCTTGAACATCTGGAAGTTCATGGTTCATGTATTGCTGAATCCTGGCTTGGAGAATTTTGATCATTACTTTATTATGTAAATGTAATTTACTTTGTAAATTTATTTTACTATGTAAAAGTAATATAAATGTAAATGTAAAAGGAAATGTAAAAGTAAAATGTAATTTACTATGTAAAATGTAAACTCATCTACATTGACTTTATTTGCCATTGTTTTCTTATATTTTCTCACACATACACTCAGATACATATGCAAATATAAGGGTAAATCTAAATGAGTAGTTGACTGTATAAAACGCAATAGTATGTAAGATGTATATTTACACAATGTGTGCTTTAAAACAACACTATTACTGTTTCATTCATTCACTACTCATTTAGAACCTCCCACGTATTTACCATTTTTGTTGCTCTTCACCCCTTTCTACATCTCTTCCTCTTCACATTTCATTCTATTTTCAGCTGTAAACCTCAGGTTCTTAAATTCTGCTATTATTTCCTAGAATTTTCCTAGCATTTTCACTCAGTTATTTTAAAGTTCCCTATATCACTATTGATAGGTTCCAGCTCCCTGGCAACATTTTCAAGTTTGACGTGGAATTTGGGTTGTGGTGTCATTGGAATCACCCAGTAAACATGCCCTAGGACATCGTCTGAGTCCCAACAACTCATCTGCTATCTTGCCAGTGGTGGAAATTTCACTTAATAAACATTAAACATTTTAACTTTAACAAATTAAAATATCTCTTATTTTTACCATTGTTTCTTGTCCCAACATATTCATAGTTATCCTAGCTTGTATGCTGGACATTGTATTTTGAAACTGTTAAAATAAAATATGCCTGAGCATCACATTACCTTCCTCTAAAGAGGATTTTCATTTGCTTTGTCAGGTATATAGGAGAAGTAGCAATCAGTGTGTGTATGCAAGATCAGTCATGTCCAACTCTTTGTGATCCCATGGACTGAAGCCTGCCAGGCTCTTACGTCCATGGAATTTTTCAGACAATAATTCTGGAGTGGGTTACCATTTCCTACTCTGAGGGATTTTCCTGACTCAGGGATCTAACCTGCTTCTCTTGTGTCTCCTGCATTGGCAGGCAGATTCTTTACCACTGCGCAACCTAGGAAGTCCAGTAGCAATCAGAATTGATCTAAAGTTCAGGACCAGGTGACTCAAAGCAAGGCTGCAGTCTGTGCCCTGGACAATATCTGACAAAGAGAACTTTCTCCATCCTGACAATTTGATAGATATCAGATTTTTACACTGGTCCAGACAAGTTCGGTGAGGGTAACGAAGGAGTTGAAAAATGTTTCTCATTAAGTAATAATGAAAAACACTGGAGTTATTATTTTTACTAAAGAAAAATATTGGTGTTGATTTTATTATAATTAATTTCTGAAGAACTACTAGTTCTTCCTTGCTACTTTAAGAAAAAAAATCTCTAGAGAAAACTAAGTCTCCTTTTGAGTATTCACAGGTTATGAGATTCCTAATATTGAAAATGAATATTTTCCTAAATATTCAATTATTAAATGCAAGGACAATGTGCATAGGGCATTTAATGAGGTATCTGCCCCATGGTACATGCTCAATAAATGGCAACTGATACTACTATTACCACTATTCCTACTACTACTCCTTCCCCTACTACTAAAATTTTAAGATCCCAAACAACAAGATTCTTTCCAGCTCTTTTGGATTGGTGTGGCCTCAGGAAAAAATGAAGCAACATGGTGGCAGCTTTAGAGGTGCTCCTCTGGCTGTGGTTTGGCTGTATATGCAAGATCCGAGGAGCCCTCCTTTAGAATCAGGACAAACATATCATCAGTGCCTAAAAGATAATTTGGCCATAGCTGTGACACTATAACATTACTTTCTGGTGGGATTAATTTCTGAAATGACATTCTGAGCTAAGGATTTCAACTATCCTTCCCTCCATTATTTTGGGAATGCTTGGAGAGTGCAGAATGGAGGGTTTTCTGAATGTGACTTTTTAAAAAGTGATATTGAGTTTCAAGATCATTTTAAAATAGAACATGGAGGAGGTTCTGAAAGAGTGAAGTTGAAACTATAAAGAGAACTTCTGGTAGAAATGTCTTAAAGGCATAATCATGATTTAATTTTTGTCTGGGTTAAGCTATTGGAGAAGGAAGTGGCAACCCACTCTAGTATTCTTGCCTGGAGAATCCCAGGGATGGAGGAGGCTGGTGGGCTGCTGTCTATGGGGTTGCACAGAGTCGGACACGACTGAAGTGACTTAGTATTAGCATTAAACTAGTTTTATATGGTTGGGTTGGCTGACAGTTAAATAACAACATATTAGGGGAGGGGTTTAAACATAAAAATCCTTATGTTTTGTCTCAAATATTTGATGAATTATTTAATCGGTGCCAATTGTAGCAAAAGTGTAAAAGGTACTGGCCTGTATTTCAGGGACTACTGCTACTATTTTTGGGCTTCCCTGGTGGCTCAGATGGTAAAGAATCCACTTTCAATGCATGAGACCTGGGTTCAATTCCTGGGTTGGGAAGATCCCTTGGAGAAGGGAAAGGCTACCCATTCCAGTATTAATGCCTGGAGAATTCCATGGACAGAGGAGCCTGACAGGCTCCATGGGGTTGCAAAGAGTCGGACACAACTGAGCGAGTTTCACTTTCACTCACTACTATTCTACTGTTTAACACTGCTCTGTCAGCATCAGGCCATCTACAAGTTAGACAAACAGAAGAAACACTGTAATGTGAACTTTGATATTGTTGACTGTTGAAGAAATGAAGTGGTTAGCTGATACGGGATGGAAATTTGAACCAAGTCATTCTATTTTTCATAAGAAAACCAATAAATGAAAATGATGCCAGCCAACAGGAGATGTTTGCTTTATATTACTGATTTGTTCTGTAAATATTTTTAACTATTGAGTGTGTGACACACTGAAAGTAAAAAATAAAGCATTTCTATTGACTGAGATACAAGAACTTCACCATTATGTTAAAGAAGCTTTGATTGTGATAGTGACACAAATGGTTAGAGATTTCTGAAGAGCTGTTGTTTCTGGCTGTTTTTGGAGTAGGTCAGAGCAAGTGAGCTCTTTCTTCTTGATGAAATCTCAGCGGTATTGGCCAAAGGTGGGAGACACTTTAGATTTATGTTTCTAACATGGAGAAGGAAATGGAAACTCACCTCAGTATTCTTGCCTAGGAAATTCCATGGACAGAAGACTAGTGGGCAACAGTCCAGTTCAGTCAGTTCAGTTCAGTCGCTCAGTTGTGTCCGACTTTTTGCGACCCCATGAATTGTAGCACGCCAGGCCTCCCTGTCCATCACCATCTCCCGGAGTTCACTCAGACTCACGTCCATCGAGTCAGTGATGCCATCCATCCATCTCATCCTCGGTCGTCCCTTTCTGCTCCTGCCCCCAGTCCCTCCCAGCATCAAAGTCTTTTCCAATGAGTCAGCTCTTCGCATGAGGTGGCCAAAATACTGGAGTTTCAGCTTTAGCATCATTCCTTCCAAAGAAATCCCAGGGCTGATCTCCTTCAGAATGGACTGGTTGGATCTCCTTGCAGTCTAAGGGACTCTCAAGAGTCTTCTCCAACACCACAGTTCAAAAGCATCAATTCTTTGGCACTCAGCCTTCTTCACAGTCCAACTCTCACATCCATACATGACCACTGGAAAAACCATAGCCTTGCCTAGATGGACTTTAGTTGGCAAAGTAATGTCTCTGCTTTTGAATATGCTATCTAGGTTGGTCATAACTTTTCTTCCAAAGAGTAAGCGTCTTTTAATTTCATGGCTGCAATCACCATCTGCAGTGATTTTGGAGCCCCCCAAAATAAAATCTGACACTGTTTCCACTGTTTCTCCATTTCCCATGGAGTAATGGGACCAGATGCCATGATCTTCGTTTTCTGAATGTTGAGCTTTAAGCCAACTTTTTCACTCTCCTCTTTCACTTTCATCAAGAGGCTTTTTAGTTCCTCTTCACTTTCTGCCATAAGGGTGGTGTCATCTGCATATCTGAGGTTATTGATATTTCTCCTGGCAATCTTGATTCCAGCTTGTGTTTCTTCCAGTCCAGCATTTCTCATGGTGTACTCTGCATAGAAGTTAAATAAGCAGGGTGACAATATACAGCCTTGACGTACTCCTTTTCCCATTTGGAACCAGTCTGTTGTTCCATGTCCAGTTCTAACTGTTGCTTCCTGACCTGCATACAGATTTCTCAAGAGGCAGGTTAGGTGGTCTGGTATTCCTATCTCTTTCAGAATTTTCCACAGTTTATTGTGATCCACACAGTCAAAGGCTTTGGCATAGTCAATAAAGCAGAAATAGATGTTTTTCTGGAACTCTCTTGCTTTTTCAATGATCCAGTGGATGTTGGCAATTTGATCTCTGATTCCTCTGCCTTTTCTAATACCAGGTTGAACATCAGGAAGTTCATGGTTCATGTGTTGCTGAAGCCTAGCTTGGAGAATTTTGATCATTACTTTACTAGCATGTGAGATGAGTGCAATAGTGCGGTAGTTTTAGCATTCTTTGGCATTGCCTTTCTTTGGAATTGGAATGAAAACTGACCTTTTCCAGTCCTGTGGCCACTGCTGAGTTTTCCAAATTTGCTGGCATATTGAGTGCAGCACTTTCACAGCATCATCTTTCAGGATTGAAATAGCTCTACTGGAATTCCATCACCTCCACTAGCTTTGTTCGTAGTGATGCTTTCTAAGGCCCAGTTGACTTCACATTCCAAGATGTCTGGTTCTAGATGAGTGATCACACCATCATGATTATCTGGGTCATGAAGATCCTTTTTGTACAGTTTTTCTGTGTATTCTTGCCATCTCTTCTTAATATCTTCTGCTTCTGCTAGGTCCATACCATTTCTGTCCTTTATCAAGCCCATCTTTGCATGAAATGTTCCCTTGGTATCTCTAATTTTCTTGAAGAGATCTCTAGTCTTTCCCATTCTGTTGTTTTCCTCTATTTCTTTGCATTGATTGCTGAAGAAGGCTTTCTTATCTCTTCTTGCTATTCTTTTGAACTCTTCATTCAGATGCTTTTATCTTTCCTTTTTGCCTTGGCTTTTCGCCTCTCTTCTTTTCACAGCTATTTGTAAGGCCTCCCCAGATGGCCATTTTGCTTTTTTGCCTTTCTTTTCCATGGGGATGGTCTTGATCCCTGTCTCCTGTACAATGTCAGGAACCTCATTCCATAGTTCATCAGACACTCTATCTATCAGATCAAGGCCCTTAAATCTATTTCTCACTTCCACTGTATAATCATAAGGGATTTGATTTAGGTCATATCTGAGTGGTCTAGGGGTCACAAAGGAATCAAACATGACTTAGTGACTAAACAACCACAAAATAGAGTTTAGCTTCCTCAGAAAAAGAGAGACATGTTGTACTTTCTACGGTTGGCTGAGATTTCCTCAGATGGCAGACTAGGCCAAAGCTGACTTGGGAGATCTGACAAAATCATATGAAGGCAATTTAGCTGCAGGGGATAGTTTAGAACAACCTTAGCTTTTTGAGTCTTACAAGATCTGAATCATCTTTTGTTTAGATGAATAGGAGCTTTACTTTCTGAGCTTCAACAACAAAACTCAGTATATTTGAAGTGCAATTACCCATATTGAGGATTATAGTCACCTAACTAGGCAGTCTATTACTCTTTTCTTTGGCTCACTCCTTTAATCAAGGGCATTTTAGGGGACAAATTTGACAGCTGCAGTGCTGGAGACAGATAGGGAACAAAGTTCTGGGATAAGTTACATTTTCTCTAGCTTTTGTGTCAAAGCAATTGGCAATCTATTAGAAAGTTTCATTGTCTGCATCAAAGCCAGGAAGCTGTAATCCACTATTTCTCTGGCAGAAATAACAATAGGATAAAGTGGTTTTGATAAAATCTCATTATTTCCACTCTTATAGGATCAAAGAAGGAGAAAAAGAGCCTATTTTTATAGGGAAGAAATGTTGGTGTTTCATGGTCTTACTCCTCTGGGTGTTGGAAGTCCTAGGGTAACTCAGCTACATGGTGGTTTTGCACTCTTATGCCTACTGTTTTTCTAATGTTGTTCTTCAGATATATCAGAACCTCTTGGAGAACAGCAGCATCAGCATCAGCACCACAGTAACAACCAGATCAAAATTACTGGTTTTCATTAGCTAGCTGAGGAAATGATCCCCATGATAACTGCTCTATCTTATAACTCCTCGACAACAGTACCATTAGCATGGGCTCATGAAGCTTTCTATTTGTTAAAGTACTCAAAGCATATTATCTTGAAAAACTTTTAAAAACTAACCTTTTTGAGTTTGAAGACATAGTGAATAAAATTCAAAACTGAAATAACTTCTCTATACTATCCCCTCCTTTGGAGTGCTTTTTTTCTTGAGTTAGAAGGTTAGTTGCTAATTCTTTATCATCCAAAGTGTTAGCCTCCTTATTATAATGCTTTATCATATACTGGAATGTCCCTTATCAAACATGACTGGCTAATTATTAAAATACTCTGTATTTTTCTCCAGCTGTTTTCTTTCTGCATCAACAAATTGCTAAGTTCAATTGGCTTCCATTTGCACTCTGTTGCTTCTTGACAACAAATGCGTTGCAAAAACGAGTAGCCTCCGGGTGTTTCTAATCTCCAAGGGCAGAAGGAACAAATGTGCACATGATTTCTCTAATTTAAAAACAAAAAACCACACGCCTTAAAAATCTAACGCAGTTTAAAAATATTGTACAACATTATTTCTTAGACTTCAGAAAGGTGCAGTATCTGTTTCCACAATTCCTGAATTTTTTCATTTGATATTTGAGGATGTTATTTTATCAAGTGGAAGAAAGGGCATCATCTTCAGGCAATAAGAAGATATATCACCAAATATCCAGAACACAGAAAATGCCATCATATTTAGACAATGAAGAATTAATTTCCATTCTGACTAACCAGGATTACATGGTTTAAAGTTCAGAAGAGTAATGATTTATTTTCCAATAGGTTCAGCTTGGCCTGGTTTGATTGCATTTCATTCTGTGAAAACAAAATCACAACAGTGTAACAATTGTTATTCTGACTGTAGTGTCTGAGGAGCACATATTTGGCATGCGTCAGAACTGTGATTTAGTCACAGTTCTGCCTATTTCTTCAGCTCCCATGACCAGACTTGTTTGTAGAGTTTGGATTTTTGTTGTTTCCTCATGCCTCAGGAAAAGGATAGCACATTATAGAGCCTAATTTACTTTATATCTAAGAATGGGATTTTTAATTAAAAAAAATCGTAAGTATGTCTTGGCCTGAATTCTTATGTCTTTCGTTAGCTGATAAAGTAGTTAAAAGATTGCTCTTTAAATCCATACAAATTTGGGATTAGAGACCCAGGTCCACCAATTACTAGCTCCATAATGCTGGGCAAGTTACTAACCTCTGATAAGAGTATTTACCTCACTAGGTCCTCGTTAGATATTGTGAGGTAATGCACATAAAGTGATTGATCTAGAACTGGACACAAAATAAGGCCACAAGAATTCTTTGTTATCATTATTGTTGTTGTTAATAGAAACCATGATTACATATGCAAGGCATAGTATATTGAATACATCCAAAATTTTTCTTATTCGTTGTTAAGTTTTCCAATGTCCATGGAATGAGCATCAGGATTATAAATCACAGGTGTCTCCATTTATTGATGGATGAGATTGCAGTACCAATCTGAAAGCAGGACAGTCTTTTAACTTTGGAAAGACAGAGGTTCACCTTGACAATACTAATGAAAATTCTTTTAAATTTTATGCATTTGTTTTATTTCATCTTCATTACAACCCTATGAGTTAGGAATGATCTTGCTTGTTTTTAAGTAAACTGAGATTCAGAGAAGTTGAAAAAGCTGATGATCACATAATAGGCAAAGCAAAAACCTGAGTTTGGTTGATCCAGTGAAAGTTACTCTTTCGTTTTGCCATGCATGGTTGCCTCTTTTTGACATACAGTTTCTGAAACCATATTCTGACATAATAATTTTTCTAATTAATAATATAATAATTCCTTATGTTTGATAAGTTAAAGTATACAAAAGCATGCTAAGTCACTTCAATCATGTCCAACTCTGTGCGACCCCATAGATGGCAGCCCACCAGGCTCCCCCATCCCTGGGATTCTCCAGGCAAGAACACTGGAGTGGGTTGCTATTTCCTTCTCCAATGCATGAAAGTGAAAAGTGAAAGTGAAGTCGCTCAGTTGTGTCCGACCCTCAGCGATCCCATGGACTGCAGGCTTCCAGGCTCCTCTGACCATGGGATTTTCCAGGCAAAAGTACTGGAGTGGGTTGCATAAAGATGATTAAAAAACATAATCTGTAATCCTATCATCATGAGTTAGTCACCTTAATATTTTGGTGTTTTTATCTGACAAATACTTAGTTACCTGACAGCTTCCTTTGAGGCATGACATTGTTAATATATAGAGGAATCCTTTGTTTTTATTCTCAGGTGATATTTTATAGACCTCTTTCAGAAAACTGCTGGATCCTGGCCCTTGGTTTTCCACTATCAGTACGAGAATGTCCATCTTTCCTTTGTTTTCAGCTTGTAAAATATCATGTTGGCATGGAAGGGAATGCTTTGGCATGTGAATATCTATTTTTACAAGATAAACTTCAAATAGCCAAAGTGATGCCAATGAGAGGTGAAAGATTCTTTGCTAGCTCAGAAATAGTCACATTCAGAAAGAAGAGAGAAAGAACACATATAGGAGAAAGAACTATACCAGAAAGTATTTCACTAAAATCTAGGTATAGGTAAGCTTCATTTATTTTGCCTACAATTATTTTCTGATTCACATGGAATGAGTATGGAAAGAGGGGAAATATTATATTGAGTGTAGATGATAGAAAGGTGTAGGAATGATGGATGGTGCTCCCTTAGTGAGTGGTGCCACTTGGATGAGAGGTAATTGCAGACAATCTGTTGAGTTTGACCACCAGTGATGACCTATCCAAGTCAAAGGTCTAATTCTTGAAGCTGATTCCACTTCATGGTCTTTGATCTTCTACTGAAGGGTAAGGATCCGGGGTGTGTGCATGTGAGCATGCTCATGTGTGTGTGAGTGTATAGGCCAACATGTATTTGTAATGCCATTCAAGATACAGATGTCCGTGGAGGTATTATTATTTTTCTTTAATTTATGTTTATTTTTGGTTTATTAAGGACCTCATGGGGGTCAGAGGTTGGACTACACCAGGCAATCTTACTTTAAAAAAAGTAATTCTCCCTCACTTTTGTTTATATCAAATATGTTTTTTACTTTTTTTATCTTTAAAGAAAGTGTAAAATTATTATTTTTAAAATTCATATGTTTTCTTCTAAAGATAGTCTTAAGGGATTTCTATACCTAGGACTCCACAACACACACTGCTGATTTTGAGATTTGGATTTTGGCTTGAAGCCAATTTTTCATCTCTTTAGCTTAGCTTTTAGTCTTTCTAAATCCATAAATGCTGAATGCCAGAATTTAATGTAAACTGACCTTAGGCCCAGTTTGCAATTGATCCCTATTTACCCAGTGACTACTGATACAGGACCCAAGGAAATTGGAGAGCTGAGTGATGGGGTTAGATGATAAATTAAAGTCTGTGAAGAAAGTAAAAAATAGAAATGGATGATGGTTAAATTTTTCTAAAAATTTATTTTCTTTCATCAGAACCTGAATAAATAGCCCTGTAGTAGAGCCAACTTTGGAAAACAGTAATGTTACTTAGACAGATCAGACACTTTTCTACGACATTTGATTAGTCCTACTATGTTTTATAGAGGATGCTGTACTTTAGCCATCCTAGAGCACTTGCAGACTCTTGAATGTATGATGTTTTCTTGTTTTCAAGCCTCTGTCCTCTATGCAATTTAGCAATTGTTCTGGGAAATCATCCCTCTCCTCTTCCTCTATATTCTCAGTGTCTAGCATCAGGTCAAGCGCTAGATGTCTAGTACATTTTAAGACAATATGTAAATGATATAGGGATCAAAACTACTGGTGAGAAAATTACTTCTTTCCATTGCAGAGAGGTACAGTTTCAGAGGTGGGGAGAAGGAAGGAAGACATGAAGAATGTAAAATTTTATGCATGAATTTTTTTAGATGACTTAACAATTACTTCTGATAAAAATTGGAAAAAGGTGAATATCCAACTATGAGTCTACAATTGTCTCTGAGTCAACAATAATAAATTATTTGCATCAAAATAATAAATATAAATATTTCTTTCTTTTTTTGTGCTTGTGTGCTAAGTTGCCTCAATAGTGTCTTACTCTTTGCAAATGTATGGACTCTGTAGCCTACCAGGCTCCTCTGTCCCTGGGGATTCTCCAGGCAAGAATACTAGAGTGGGTTGCCATGCCCTCCTCCAGGATATCTTTCTAAACCAGGGATTGAACCTGTGTCTCTTACATCTACCTGCATTGGCAGGCAGGTTCTTTACTGCTGGTGCCACTTGAGCAGCCCTAGCAAAGTTTTATGTTCATTTTTGGAACAAAAGCTATTTTTGATTTAATTTCCTACAAATTTTAATAATACTCTTACTAAAGTCTGAGGACCTAAGAAAGAAGTGGAGTGGTTAGAAAAAAGGTTATAAGCTTAAGTGTGTTAAAAATATAAAAATCGGAAAAATTGCTCAAAATGATTAAGGCAATTTTCTAAAATTAAAAAAAAAATGGCATTGATTGGAAGTTGGTTTTGTCTAGAAATGTGAGTCAGAAAATATGTAGCAGATATTCTTCAGAATTTATTGCAAACCTGTTTTTATAAAAGACTGAAAGCTATGAATGAAATATTGGGGAAATATTTTCATGCCTGAGACTGTAGATAGAATAAATCAAGGGAAATATAGCCTCTTACTCAAAAAGAAAGTTTATCACATTTTAAAATTCTGCAGTTCAATTCTAGTAATACTATTGTATTGAGTCCTGAAATAGTCTATTAGTTCATGAGAAGTCAGGCATTGCTAAGTAATCAGAGAGTTCAGAGGAATCAGAATTTCAGAACTGGAATGAACCTTAAGTATAATCTAGTCTGGCCTCTTTATTCTATAACTGAAGAATTTGAAGCTTAGAGAATGAAATAGATTGTCCAGGGTGACCTAGGGATTTACTAATAGAGTGGAAACCAGGAGTCTAGGCTTCAGGAGCTCACCCTGGAGCCCACTCCTGGTGACACTGTATCATGCTAGGTTATGTGTCAATAATTTCTTTACTAGCAATTATGTATGTGGCAACCACTCCAGTGTTCTTGCCTGGAGAATCCCAGGGACAGGGAAGCCTGGTGGGCTGCCATCTGTGGGGTTGCACAGAGTCGGACACCACTGAAGTAACTTAGCAGCAGCAGCAGCAACATGTATGGCATTAAACTGTTGCCCTGGCTGGATAGATTTCCATTCTTGAGAATGATGAAGTGTAATTACATTTGTTGTTGTTCAGTCACTCAGTTGTGTCCAACTCTTTGCAACTCCATGGACTGTAGCACGCCAGGCTTCCCTGTCCTTTACCATCTCCTGGAGCTTGCATAAACTCAAATCCATTGAGTTGATGATGACATCCAACCATCTTATCCTCTGTTGCCCTCTTCTCCTCCTGCTCTTAATCTTTTCCCACATCAGGGTCTTTTACATTTAACAAGTATTTATTCAATCCGTTGCAATGCTTGGCCCTCAGAAAGTTTGAAAAATAATAGGAGATCCAGTCCCTGCTCTGATGGCATAGGAAATTAGAAGCACCTCACAAAAGTATAAACTTTTCAAGGCCTAAGTTATCTTACATTCAATGTGTTCTCAGCAGTTGACATCAGTCAGTTCAGTCACTCAGTCCTGTCCGACTCTTTGCAACTCCATGAATCACAGCACGCCAGGCCTCCTTGTCCATCACCAACTCCTGGAGTTCAACCAAACTCATGTCCATCGAGTCAGTGATGCCATCCAGCCATCTCATCCTCTGTCGTCCCCTTCTCCTCCTGCCCCCAATCCCTCCCAGCATCAGAGTCTTTTCCAATGAGTCAATTCTTCACATGAGGTGGCCAAAGTACCGGGGTTTCAGCTTTGACATCAGTCCTTCCAATGAACACCCAGGACTGATCTCCTTTAGGATGGACTGGTTGGATCTCCTTGCAGTCCAAGGGACTCTCAAGAGTCTTCTCCAACACCACAGTTCAAAAGCATCAATTCTTTGGTGCTCAGCTTTCTTCACAGTCCAACTCTCACATCCATACATGACCACTGGAAAAACCATAGCCTTGACTAGACGGACCTTTGTTGGCAAAGTAATATCTCTGCTTTTCAATATGTTATCTAGGTTGGTCATAACTTTCCTTCCAAGGAGTAAACGTCTTTCAATTTCATGGCTGCAGTCACCATCTGCAGTGATTTTAGAGCCCCCCAAAATAAAGTCTGACACTGTTTCCACTGTTTCCCCATTTATTTTCCATGAAGTGGTGGGACCAGATGCCATTTCATCAAGAGGCTTTTTAGTTCCTCTTCACTTTCTGCCATAAGGGTGGGGTCATCTGCATATCTGAGGTTACTGATATTACTCCCAGCAATTTTGATTCCAGCTTGCGCTTCTTCCAGTCCAGCGTTTCTTATGATGTACTCTGCATAGAAGTTAAGTAAGCAGGGTGACAATATATAGCCTTGATGTACTCCTTTTCCTACTTGGAACCAGTCTGTTCCATGTCCAGTTCTAACTGTTGCTTCCTGACCTTCACACAGGTTTCCCAAGAGGCAGGTCAGGTGGTCTGGTATTCCCATCTCTTTTAGAATTTTCCACCGTTTATTGTGATCCACAGAGTCGAAGGCTTTGGTATAGTCAATAAAGCAGAAATAGATGTTTTTCTGGTCTCTTGCTTTTTCCATGATCAAACAGATGTTGGCAATTTGATCTCTGGTTCCTCTGCCTCTTCTAAAACCAGCTTGAACATCTGGAAGTTCACGGTTCACATATAGCTGAAGCCTGGATTGGAGAATTTTGAGCGTTACTTCACTCGCATGTGAGATGAGTGCAATCGTGCAGTAGTTTGAGCATTCTTTGGCATTACCTTTCTTTAGGATTGGAATGAAAACTGACCGTTTCCAGTTGACATAGGACTTGGTATATTGGATGGTCAAGAACTGCTGAGTGAATCAAACTGGAGAGATGAAATATCCCTAATTCTTCCTATCATGGCCATTAGATGGTTTAATAGCAAATTATGAGCAAGTGTGCTAAGAGGAGGCTTTACAGTGTGACATCCTGTTTTCTAAGTAATGGAAACATTTTTTCAGTTTGTACTCCATTTAGCCTTTGCCTTTTTACAATTTTGTTTTTGTTTGATTTTTGTAAAGAAGGAAGATAGTGACATTCAAAAAAAAAAAAACAAAACAAACTCAGTCTTGCCATCTCCACAGCATTGCAAAATACTGAGGTAGCAGGTAAAAGATAAGCCATCTCCAGTAGAAAAGACTCAGAAGTATAAAACTGCTTCCCTGGTGGCTCTCCTGCAAAGCAGGAAATCCCTGAGTAGGAAAGATCATGAGTAGGAAAAATTCCCTCGAGAAGGGAATGGCAAACCACTCCAGTATTCTTCCCTGGAGAATTCCATGGACGGAGGAGCCTAGCAGGCTATATAATTCATGGAGTCGCAAAGAGTGAGACACAACTGAGTGACTAACATATACATGAAGCATAAATTACCCCTCAGAATGTGTTCCAGCTTGAGGTAAGGGAGCTGTTTTCACAATCCCATACCAGTTAGCCATTGGCTGAGAGCTGTTGGGGGATGGGGGGAAGGTAACCTCCCTGTCATTTCCAGCCACCTGTGTCTGCAAGCCAATTGATTCCAACAGCTTCAGAGCAGTCCTCCAAATCTTCAGGTCTTCACAAGAAGGCAGTTAGAAGCAAAAGCACACAAAAGTCAAGGGAGGGGCACACAGAAGTGGTAAAGAAAGGGAATCAAGGTAGAGCATTGACAGTATTTATTATAACAGTAGTCAGCAAACTTTTTCTGTAAAGAGTCAGTAAATATTTTAGTGCTTCAGGCCATGTCATCTTTGCTGCAAGTACTCAACTCTGCCCTTACAGTGTAAAAGCAGCCATAGAAAATACGTGAGTAAACTTGCCTGTTGCAATAAAACAAAGACACTTTACAAAGAACTCTGAAATTTTAATTTCAGTAGCTAGCTTCTAATGACCGTTTACTGCTGAGAGTATTTGAACCTGCTTGGAAATGCTTACCTTGTTGATGTCCATCAATACTAGACTAGCATTATCATGATTCTTACCCAATCCTAGCCAAGCCTATAAATTGAAAGACTTTATTAAACCAGAATCTAATCCTCTTTAAATATTACTATTTTGTCCTCCTTTACTATGGTTAAAAAATACTCTCTTTTGTCTTATCAAATGTTGCTTTGGTAATATTTTCAGGAAGGTAGCACTTGACAGTATTCTCAGTCATTCTATATTTTCTATACTTTAAATTGTCTATGGCTGAATTGTCAATAGTTGAAGTCAGACCCAAGATTTACCAAATTCAAAGCATTTTACTAGATACAACTTTTGCTACAGAAACTCTGGGAACTGAAATCTTCCTGGCTTTGAAACAGATGTTTAACAGTTTTGAAATCGTGTGACTTCTATTAAGTATAAATTACCTAAAAAGTTTTTAAGCAAATAGTGCTTTTTATAATTTATGGTGTTCTTTAATTATTAAGAAATTATTTCACTTGATTCAACTGCTCTTTGACAAAGCCTGGTACGTAGAAGGAGCCGGCATAAATAAACGTGCTGCCTTCAGTTGACTCCTGGGAGGCTAACTTTGAGGAGTTAAATCTTCATATGTGACAACCTCCATCAGGGATATTCTGAGGAAATTTAAAATGCAATAAATTAATATTTTATTAGGAAAAAGTCTATAGCTCTGGTTAGAAACAAAAAGCCCTTAAAAATCTAATTAAGTTTTAGATTTTAGAAAAATAACTAAGAATTTTCTATTGAAGGCAACCTATGGAGTAATGTTACAGCTGGGACAGAGAAAGAATGGAAGCATAATTTGTATCAATTCTCGTCACAAATCACATTCACATTTTATTTTAAAGAAAGCCTGAAAATAACCTGAAATAAACTTATTTCATAAAGTAAGAGTATGAAAACTTATTGTTCCTCTTGCTGTATTTTTTATTGTGCTTTGGGACTTGGTTTACTCAGCTATAAATTTTTTAATAGCATATTTCTTGCTTTTGCCTGGGAAACTAACAAGAATATGATACTTTAGGGGTTACTTGGTGGAAAAGAAAGTCTTTAAAACTTGCTGAAGCAAGCTCTGGCTCCTGTACTCTTTATCTAAATAAAGTTTCTTTTTTCTTTGATTGTCTTCTAGAAGTCAAGAAAGGCCGTTTCTGTTTATGGGCAAAGATTTGATAAAAGAGAAAGCTTTAAAATCTTTCTACTCTACTAACCCTAAGTGCTAGTCATACTTGGAGTTTACCTAACACCACTTCTCAAGAAGCTTTTAAACGTATTTTGTTGAGGGTCAGAGTGCCGATTATGAAGCATTTGCTTTTTTAACCATCATGCTCTAAGAGAGCAGGAATACACTTTAGAGTCCTTGGATAAAGCAATACACAGCCTGGGCTTTCATTTCAATGTACCCAATCAACCCAATCAAGATAAGCATGGCAGGTTGGTAAAAGCAAACAAAATACTGTACCCAAAACATAACATTAGTAGGTTGGTATGTCATTTTTTTTTTTTTTCATCCAAATGAGCCATGTTCCTGGAAGTCAGAGGCTATAATAAAATAAACTTATGAAACAAAAGGCAATTTTATTAGCATGTCTCCATTTTTAGAATGTTTTAAAGAACCTGTGTTTTCTACTACCTAATGATGCAAAATGTTACTTTCTTAAAAATGGGTAATTATTTATGCTCTCCGGTTAATGTGGAACTAGTAAGCAGAGATAAATATGAGACAGGGAAGACTTCTGATGCTCTTGGAAAGTCAGAGTTTAGATTAACATGAAAGATTCAACATGTAAAAATAAATTTACTGTGTTTTCCACATTTTCGCATCTGGATGGATTAAGGAAAATAATGTTCAGTGAGCCAAGTTTTTATTGCCATGTTTCAGAGTGAAACTCAGAAAATTTGCATTCATATTTTATCGGCTATTTCATAATGTTCTGTATCTTTAGAATAAATATCCTTTGGCACTCCATTTCTATCTTTATGATAAACCTATTGGGTTTTTCTCCCCGTTTTCTCCCTCTTGGAAAATATACTGTGACTTTCCAGAATTATTTTCTCAGCTTCTGAGGAAGCAATTTTTCAGGCTTCTTTTACTTTTCATATTCAGAGAAGTTTGTCGATTTTTTTTTAAGTTCTCATCATGACTTAACTCTACACTCACCTCAGTTCTAGGTGGAATTATACCTCACTGGAGGAAAAAAACACAAACCAGCAGAATGAAAATACTTTAGGTAATAATTGCTGTGCCATGCTAGTGACATTTGGGTTAATATTTTGTTTTGTGAAAAATATCAAAGCGTATCTCATCCTCTAGAGAAAAAATAAACATGTAATTTAAAAAGAAAAAAAAAACAAGAGATTTAGAGTGTTGACATCAATAGTATTTATTAAGCAACCACTATATTTTCAGAACTTAGAGTAATGAGAAAAGTTTAAGGCATAGTACCTACTTCAGAATACTTTAATGCCTTACATTACACCTTTGGTACACCTTTGCATTCTCTCCTCTCACTTGGAAATTAATATTGTAAGAGTTACATTTTGATCAGATTTATTTGGTTTATATACTTGATCATTCACTATTCATTGAATGTTTATCTAAAGATCTCCTCTTTTCTGTAAATTTGAATCACTTTTTCTCTTGAATGAATATATTCAAATTTCAGTAGAGTTCCAATCAAGGTTATTTTGGCTACAAAGAACAGTCACTTTTTACACCAACAAAAGAGGGGACTCTATAATGAGATACAGAGGATCTCAAGGATCCCAAGGTGAAGTTCAGAGTGTATATTGTAGTAGAGTTGAAAATCAGAAAGCCAGGAAATGAATTCATTCTTATTTCTCTCTGGAACAATGTTCTTTTTAATTTTTGTGTTTCTTAATGTTTTGTTTCTCTCTCCTTTCTGTTTACTGAAAATGTATCTGTCTCAAGTCTCTGGGGCCTTTCCAGGTGGCTCAGTGGGTAAAGAATCAGCCTGCAATGCAGGAGACTCAGGGGACGCAAGTTCAATCTGTTCTGGGGTGTCAGGGAAGCCCCTCACCTCACATTTAGCTTATGAAATAATTATTTATATTTTCTGCAATTAACAAAAGAAGAAACAAAAGCACATTGCTCAATCAAAATATATAACTTGCCTCAGATGAGTAGCTAGTAAGTGGTAGAGATAGCATTCAAACCCTGATAGTATGAATACAGGTACAAAGTCCTCACTCATAAACACCCTATTCGGCTTTCTGAGTAATATTATTTGAACTAAAAAATTGCTCAGACTCCTGGTTTCTTAGGTTCCTACCTTTTTTAATCTAGTAATCGTAATTCACTATTTGGTTTTCTAATAGTGTACATATGTGGTTCTGTTTTCTTCCATTTCTGACCATTTAGACACATACTTTAAGCAGGTCTACTTTGAGCTTCTTATATTCACATTTTTTCATTTATGAAAATAACTTTATATTGTATAGATAATATGAAAATTTGCTACATTTTCCTAATATAATTAACTTACGCTATAGATATTACAATGTAGCTTATTTTCTCTGGCATTATGAAGTATTTCAAGCACATTACAAAGGATCATCTTATATAATAAGGACCCAAATTCCTACCATCTAGCTTTGCCAAATCTTACCATTTTTACCATATTTGTTTTAAATCTCTTTAAAAAATATAATTAAATATAAAAACATCAGATGAAGTCTATATATCTATCTATCTATCTATCTATATATATATATATCTGACTTAATCTTATCTCTCTCCTCCTAGAGGTTTATACCACTTTGAATGTGATATCTACTCTATCCATGCATTTCTTTAAGTTTACACTTTTACTACAGATATAAGCATACATAAACAATATATAGCACTCTTTGGGGTGTTTTAAACTTTATAAAAATATAATACTTTATATATATTTGGCAACGATATATTTTTTGCTATGGTTATACTTCCGAGATTTACCTGTGTTGATACATGCAGCTCCGGTTCACTCAGTTTTACTGTTGTTTAAAAAAAAATGTTTTTTCTCTATTCTCTTGTTGGCTAGTTGATGCTACAATGGACATGTTTGTACTTGCATCCTTGCACACAACTGTGAAAATTTCTTTTGGCTATTACTTACCTAGGAATGAAATTGTTTTATTGTAGACATAGACATCTTCATCATTAAGGGATTTTGACAAACCGCTCAAGTATGGTTTCACAAATATTTTATAAGATTATATAATAAAAATTCATACTCATTAAAGAACACCTGGGAACATTGGAAAATTAGAAGAACTTAAAATATCTGTATTACATCTAAAAATCTTTTCTTATATACCTTTTATTTATAAAACTGTGACCATAATATGCAACTTCTGGCTTGCTTTTTTATTATATCATAAATGTGTCCTTATGGTATTATAAACTTTTATTAATGTCATTTCTAACAACTGTATAACATTTCATGAAATGAATATGCCATAGTTTGCATCATAATTTCCCATTGTTGGGTAATTTGATTATTTACTTTTCACCACTTTAAATAACATTTAAACAACATTTAATTATGTTATTTAAATAATATAATTTTAATATAACACATTATAAATGTTTCATATTATTCTGGGTCTGTCTTCTTATTTTAATATTACAGTATATACATAATCTATGCCCACCATTGAATTCTGTAAGCCACAGAACAAGATGGAGTCACACAGATATTTCATCTTCCTATGTGGAGAGAATTCCATACTAACACTTAGATAATCTGAAACGTTGGATAATTTGAATCAAGTGGTTAAATATTTTTAAAGGATCCATCTGAAGAGTTTCTATGGAATCCTACCTGAATAATTATCATCCCTGCATTTTAACAAATTTATTTTGTACTCTGGAGAGCTGCTGACCATTGAAATGGCTGAGAAAAATCAGAAGTGGTTCGCTGCTTTTGTTTTTCTTCTAAGACTACATCCTCCACCATTTCCAAAGTTAACATATTGTGGAGAACATGTGTGCATGTAACAGACACAGTTTCTAAACTTTTTCATATCCTTTGTGTTTTTAGTTTTGAACAAGCTGTCATAATAAGGTCACAGTACAGGCTCAGCCTTATGTTAACAACTTTTTGGAGCTGAAACATAATTCCCTTGGGAAGGCTTCACAGCAGTGTTTGGCATGTGAACAGAAAAATATCAAAAGAAAGAATGACACAGTTTTCCTGTGATGGGTATTCACTATGTGATCAAAACTCTGGAATATTGATTATAAGGTAGAAGGAGGCTGAACTTAAAAGATACATAAAACACAAATGTGGATTTCTAATGCAGCTGAAATAGATTAATTTCCCCACTGGTTCCATTTATTTCATAATAGGCCCCACCATTATACAAGCCTCAAGAAAGATTTTCTTCCTAGGTAATTCTTTGGATAAAACGACAAATAGATTTCAAGTGAGAGGATTTAGTATAGATTAGCAAGCTCAGTGAAGTTTCTGCCCTCAGCTTTGATAGAATTGTAGAACGAAAGCTGAAGCAGCTACACTCTGCCAAGAAGAAAACTTTCTGAGTTGCCACTATTGTTGTGCACCTTGAGCTTGTTACTGTTCAAATGAATGACATTATCAGAGTTGATGAGGCTGAGGCAATAGAAGGAAATGAATGGATTAATAAAGGGAATACAAAGGTGGTGAATAAAAGAAGGTAAGAGAGGTGTGGGATTTGGTTAAGTAGAAGTTTTGCCTCAGAGGGTCATAATGTGCTTTAGCTCACTAAACACTAGGCAAAATTGTGAACAAAAATATAAGACTCTCAGGTTTTCCAGTGTCATCAATCATCTTAAATTTGGGGCACAGTGTACAAGTCCATGACTTGAACTTTATCTGACAATCCAGCTTTATTTTCCATATCTCCTCTCCAATAGTACCCCAGCTACACAGCAGGCTGATTCTTGCTGAGATATCTTTGCATATTCCAATTCTCCAGTCTAGAACATGATTATTTCTGAGGATTTATGAACTGCTTTTTGTTTTGGAAATACTATACTTGAAGTTTTTATCTGTCTAATACCCTTGACTGTTCCCCATTTCTGCTCCAAATCTGAAAGTTCTGACTTTAGTAGAAGTGACATGGCAGATTCTTTCACCAAGCTTATTCTAGTAGAATCTAGATGGGGAGGATCCTGCTGCCTATTGGGTCATTAAGATGGAAAAAGCTCCTTATATTAGGAGAAATAAAGATAAGCAGTGGAAAGATAGCAGACTTGAGAACATAGGCTTTAATTCCATTTGCAAACAATTATAAAGTCAACTTGCTTGTTCAGTCACTATGTTGAATTCTACTCTTTGCAACCCCATGGGTGGCAGCATGCTGGACTTCCCCATCCTTCACTGCTTCCTGGAGTTTGCTCAAGCTCATGTCCATTAAGTCAGTGATACCCATCCAATGATCTCATCCTTTGTTACCCCTTTCTCCTCCTGCCCTCAATCTTTCCCAGTATCAGGGTCTTTTCCAATGACTTGGCTCTTCACATCAGGTAACCAAGGTATTGAAGCTTCAGCTTTAGCATCAGTCCTTCCAGTGAATATTCAGGATTGCTTTTCTTTAGGATTGACTTGTCTGACCTCATTGCTGTCCAAGGGACTCAAGAGTTTTCTCTAGCACTACAATTCAAATGCATCAATTCTTTAGCACTCAGCCTTCTTCATGCTCCAACTCACACAGTCATACATAACTACTGGAAAAATCATAGCTTTGACTAAATGGACCTTTGTCAACAAAGTGATAATCCCTGCTTTTGAATACACTGTGTAGGTTTGTCTTGGCTTTTCTTCCAAGGAGCAAGCATCTTTTAATTTCATGGCTGCAGCTAAGATGGACTATTCCTCTAAGGTAATTCTAGAGTGCAGTTAGTTAAGTAATACAGAAAATAATAAGATGGAAACTGTGTCATCAAAAGTATAAAAACTTTGAAATATGTTCTAGTTTAAGTAGATGTGAACCTTACAGTAACCACAAAGAAAAACTTTACAGTAAATGCACAAAAGAAAAATATAAAGGAATTTGAACATAACACTAAAGAAAACTACCAAAACACAGGGAAAGAAAAGAGAAGACAAAAAGACATACAGAAACTAGAAAAACATTGAGAAAACAAACAAAATGGTAATAAGTACATACCTCTTGACTTCCCTGGTGGCTTAGGTGGTAAAGCGTTTGTCTACAATGTGGGAGACCTGGGTTCAATCCCTGGGTGGGGAAGATCCCCTGGAGAAGGAAACGGCAATCCACTCCAGTACTATTTCCTGGAAAATCCCATCAACAGAGGAGCCTGGTAGGGACCCCGGTAGGGCTCCATGGGGTCGCAAAGAGTCGGAAACGACTGAGTGACTTCAGTTTCACTTTCTTTCACATACCTCTTAATAATTACTTTAAACATAATGGACTAAATGTACCATTCAAAAGATGTAGAGGGTCTGAATGAAAAAAAGTAAGATTCATACATATGCTGCCTACAGGAGACTAATTTTAGAGCTAAACACACACACGGACTGAAGGTGAAGGAAGGAAAAATTTATTCCATGCAAATGAAAATTGAACAAAAACACCAGAGTATCTATACTCATATCAGGCAAAATAGACTTTAAAACAAACTCTGTAATAAAAGACAAAGAAGGACACTACATAAAAATAAAGGAGTCAATCCAGTGAGGAGATGTACATTTGTAAATGTATATGCACCAAACATTGAAGGATAAAGATATATAAAGCAAATATTAGTGGACTTAAAGGGAGAAATCAGAAGCTGTGTAATAGTATAAGAGTATATGAGGACTTTTACATGCCATTTACATGATCTAGACAGAAAATCAACAAGGATACATTGTCCAAAAAAGGACACATTAGGAACTTCCCTAGTAGTCCAGTGGTCCGTGATTCCACTGCAGGGAGCTCGAGTTCAGTTCCTAATCAGTGAACTAATATTCCACATGCCCCACAGCATGGCCTCAAAAAAATTTTTTAAAGGACACATTTGATCAAATAAACTTAGTAGATAAATAAACAATATGGCACCCCAAACAGCAGAAAATGCATTCTTCTCAAGCTCATATGAAAATTCTCTAGAATAGATCACATTTTGGGTCATAGAGCAAGTCTCAATGAATTCAAGAGGAATGAAATCATATCACTCATTCTCTTCAACCACAATGGTATGAAACTAGAAATCAATCACAAGAAAAAAAAACATGAGAAAAACCACAAAGAACATGGAAATTAAACAACATGATACTGAATAATAAATAAGTCATCAAAGAAATCAAAGAAGAAATAAGAAAAAATACCTAAAGACAAATAAGAACAGAAATATGACATACCAAAAATCTATGAGATGTATAAATAGCTGTTCTAAGAGGGAATTTCACAGTAATACAGACATACCTCAAGAAGTAAACAAAATCTGAAGTAAACAATCTAACTTCACACCTAGAGGAACTAGAAGAAGAACAAATGAAGCCTCAAATTAATAGAAGAAAGAAAATAATAAAGACCAGAGAAAAAGTAAATAGAGAAAAAAATGGAAAGGATCAATGACACTACAAATGGGTTCTTAGGGAAAAAAAATTGACAAGCCATTAGCTTGATTAATCAAACAGAGAAAAGATTCAAAAAAATAATACCAGAAATGAAAGAGGAGAAATTACAATGATACCACAGAGATACAATGAGTCATAAAAGAGTACCACAAACAATATTACCCACACATATGTGGACAACTAATCTCCAAAAGGGAGGAAAGGACAGGACCCTCATGCTGTGAAAGGTTGAGAGCAGAAGGAGAAGGGGCAACAGAGGATGAGATGGTCGGATGGCATCACTGACTCAATGGACATGAGTTTGAGCAAACTCTGGGAGATAGTGAAGGACAGGGAAATTTGGCATGCTGCTATCCATGGGTCACAAAGAGTTGGACACAACTGAATGACTGAACAATAACAACAGTCTCTTCAATAAATAGTGTTGGAAAAACTGGATCAGTTCAGTTCAGTTGCTCAGTCATGTCCAACTCTTCGCAACCCCATGAATCACAGCACGCCAGGCCTCCCTGTCCATCACCAACTCCCAGAGTTCACTCAGACTCACGTTCGAGTCAGTGATGCCATCCAGCCATCTCATCCTCTGTCATCCCCTTCTCCTCCTGCCCCCAATCCCTCCCAGCATCAGAGTCTTTTCCAATGAGTCAACTCTTCACATGAGGTGGCCAAAGTGCTGGGGTTTCAGCTTCAGCATCATTCCCTCCAAAGAAATCCCAGGGCTGATCTCCTTCAGAATGGACTGGTTGGATCTCCTTGCAGTCCAAGGGACTCTCAAGAGTCTTCTCCAACACCACAGTTCAAAAGCATCAATTCTTTGGCGCTCAGCTTTCTTCACAGTCCAACTCTCACATCCATACATGACCACTGGGAAAACCATAGCCTTGACTAGACGGACCTTTGTTGGCAAAGCCTTGACTAGACGGACCTTTGTTGGCAAAGTAATGTCTCTGCTTTTCAATGTGCTATCTAGGTTGGTCATAACTTTTCTTTCAAGGAGTAAGCGTCTTTCAATTTCATGATTGGAGTCACCATCTGCAGTGATTTTGGAGCCCCCAAAAATAAAGTCTGACACTGTTTCCACTGTTTCCCCATTTATTTCCCATGAAGTGATGGGACCAGATGCCATGATCTTCATTTCCTGAATGTTGAGCTTTAAGCCAACTTTTTCACCTCTTTCACTTTCATCAAGAGGCTTTTTAGTTCCTCTTCACTTTCTGCCATAAGGGCTATGTCATCTGCATATCTGAGGTTATTGATATTTCTCCCGGCAATCTTGATTCCAGCTTGTAGCGACATGCAAAGAATGAAACTAGAAAACTACGCACACTATACACAAAAATTAGCTCAAAGTGTGTTAAAGCCTTAAATGTAATACTTGATGCTATGAAGTTCTTAGAAGAAAACATAGGCAATAACCACAATGACATTGGTTTTAGTGATGTTATTTTGGATTTGACTCCAAAGGCAAAGTTAACAGAAATAAAAGTAAATAAATGGACTACATCAAAGTAAAAACCATCATCAAAATGAAAAGGCAATCTAGTAAATGAGAGAAAATATTTGCAAATCATATATCTGATAAGGGATTGATATCTAAAATACATGAACTCATACAACCACAAACCAAAAATTTAACAACCCAGTTGAAAAATGGGCAAAGAATCTGAACAGGCATTTTTTCTAAAGAAGACATACAGATGACCCACAGGCACATGAAAAGATGTTCAATATCTAATCATCAGGAAAATGCAAATCAAAACCAGAATAAGATATCACCTCACACCTTTAACTATTATTAAAAAGACAACAAATAGCAAGTGTTGGTGATGATATGGAGAAAAGGTAACCCTAGTACACTGTTTGTGGGAGTATAAATTTGTGGAGCCACTATGGAAAACAGTATGAAGATTTTTCAAAAAGAAAAAAACTATAGAAATACCACATGACTCAGCTATTCTACTTCTGGGTGCTTATCTGAAGAACACAAAAACACTAATTCAAAAAGATACTAATATATACACCCTCTATGTTCACTGCAGCATTATTTACAAAAGCCAAAATATGGAAACAACATGTGTCCATCAGTAGATGAATGGATAGAGAGAATGTGGTATGTATAAATACAATGAAATACTACTCAGCCATAAGAAAATGAAATCCTGACATTTACAACCTCACAGATTTACCTTAAGGATATTATCCTAAGTGAATTATGGCACATAGAGAAAGAAAAATACTGTATGGTTTCATCCAGATGTGGGATCTAAAAAAAAAAAAAGCAAAGAAGCAAAGAAAATAAAACAAAAGCCAATTCATATACTCAGAGAACAGATTAGTGATTATCAGAGGTGACAGTGGTGGTAGGGGGTGGGCAAAATGCGAAAGTGGTTCCAATGGTACAGTTTCATGGGTGACTTTTTCACAGAAATTTAAAAACTTTCTAAAATTAATATGGAATTGCAAAAGACCGTAAATAACTAAAGCAATCTTGAAGAAAAAGAACAAAGTTGCTGCTATCACACTATTGATACCGAAATATACTACAAAACTACAGTAATAAAATAAGCACAGGACTGTTGTAAAAGAGATATATAGAACAACAGAACAGAATAGAAATCCGAGAAAAATCCATGCATTTTTGGTGAATGAATATTTGAGAAGGATATTAAGAACATAGAGTGTTGGCAGTATCCTTGGCCTCTAGATGTCAGTAGTGTCTCCTAGTTGTAACAACCAAAAATGTTTCCAGACATTGCCTCCTGATCTGTCCCCTGGGGTGAGGGGCATGCAAACTCACCCCTGGGTGAGAACCAATTAAAGGCATAGGACAGAAAGGTGTTTATTGAGCCATTCTCATAACTTTTTGGCAACCTTTTCCAAGTAAACTTTAGAAAAAAGATAGACCACACATCAAAGTATTTACTGAAATAAAAATACAGTGTTAAAAAAAATGGAGAAAGAATGTCTCTTCAATAAATGGTGTTTGGAAAACTGCTTTTCCACTAGCAGAAGAAAGAAATTGCTTTGCAAGAAGAAATCATTATGCTATATACTAGAAACTAACACAACATTATAAATCAACTATACTTCAATAAAAAAATTAAAAAAAAATCATTAATGACTAAAACATAAGACCTGAAACCATAAAATCTGTAGTAGAAGTCATAAGGAAAAATCTTCACATTGGTTTTGGCGATGATTTCTTGGATAAGATCTCAAAAGAAAGAAAACAAAAGCAAAAATTAACAAGTGGGATTGCATCAAATGAAAAAGCTTCTGCACAGCAAAGGAAGCAATAAACAGAGTAAACAGACAACCTATAGGAGAAAGTATTTGCAAACCATACATCTGACACGAAGTTAGTATCCAAAATAGTAGGTAAATATTAAACACTGAATTTCCCAATAACTGGAAAATCAATAATCTGATTTTAAAATGGGTAAACAATCTAAATATATACTCTTCAAAAAAAGCTATACAAATGCCCAACAGCTATATGAAAAGAAACAATATCTCTAATCATCAGGAAAATGTAAATCAAAGCCATAATGAGATGCCACTTCACACCTGTTAGAATTGCTATTATCAAAAAGACAAAAAGATAACTTTCAGTGAAATGTGGAGAAAGGGAACTCTTGTGCACTGTTGGTGAAAATATAAATTGGTACAGCCATTATGGAAAACAGTAGGGAGTTTCCTAAACAAATTAAAAATAGAAGTACCATATGATCCAGCAATCCGACTTCTGGGTATATATGGAAATGAACTCATTATGTTGAAGAGATATCTTCACTCCTATGTACACTGCAACATTATTCACAAGAGCCAAGATGTGGAAACAGTCTAAGTAATCTGTCAGAGGATGAATAAATAAAGAGAATGTGTTATAAACATACAGTAGAATATTATTCAACCATGAGAAAGAAGGAAATCTTGTCATTTGCAGTAACATAGATAAACCTTAAGATATTAAGCTAAGGGAAACAAACCAGACCAGTTATGTAGGATATATAAATTCTAATGATACAGCATGGTGATTATAATTACTAATACTGTATCATATACTTGAAACTTGTGAAGAGTTGATCCTAACATTTCTCACCATATACACACACAAATGGTAACTGTGAATAGATGGATATATTGATAAATGATTATAGCAATCATTTCACAGTGTATATGTATATCAAAACATTATTGTGCTCTTAAGTATATTTAATATTCATTAAAGAATAACTGCAGTCCTTAATCAATCAGTCAAGTTTCTTATCTCTTCTCAGACCCCATCAGCATTTGTTAGGTCATGAATTCTTGAACTTCACGTTCCTTTTTGTACACTCAATACAAAGAAAATATAAAAATTCTTTTATATTGAAAAATAAAATAAAAATTCTTTTATATCCTGCAAACATGCTACAGAGTTATTCATTGTAGCAGATTTAAAAAAAATATATTCCTTAGGATTTTCTATGTACATGATTATGCCATATACAAATAAAATTTTATTTCTTTCTAATTGTTGTGGTTGTTCAGTCACGAAGTCATGTTCAACTCTTTCTGACCACATGGACTGCAGCATGCTGGGCTTCCCTGTCCTTCACTATCTCCCAGAGCTTGCTCAAACTCATGCCCATTGAGTCAGTGATGCCATCCAATCATCTCATCCTCTGTGGCCCCCTTCTTCTCTTGCCCAGCATCAGGGGCTTTTCCAGTGAGTCACTCTTTGCATCAGGTGGCCAAAGTATTGAAGCTTCAGCTTTAACATCCATCCTTCCAATGAGTATTCAGGGTTGATTTACTTTAGGGTTGACTGATTTCATCTCCTTTCAGTTCAAGGGACTCTTAAAAGTCTTCTCTAGCACCACAGTTCAAAAACATCAATTCTTTGGTTTTCAGCCTTCTTTATGGTCCAACTGTCACGTCTGTACAGACCACTGGAAAAAACATGGCTTTGACTATAGGGACATTTGTCAGCAATTTGTCTTTTTAATAAAAAGAAAGTAAAAGACAAGCAGAGACAGGAGATGGAAAGATGAGTCTAGACAATTACTGAGTTCTCTTTCCATTCCTTGAGGTGCATATTATGGCTTTGGCACCTTTTATTTTTCTGGTTCTATGTGTTATATAACCTTTCTAATTAACCCTCCCACAAACTTTAATATTTTTTATTGGAATTTTTCTTTAGTTGTCCCTGGAGAAGGAAATGGTACCCCACTCCAGTACTCTTGCCTGGAGAATCTCACGTAGGGAAGAGCCTGGTAGGCTACAGTCCATGGGGTCGCAAAGAGTCGGACACGACTGAGCGACTTCACACTCACACACTTCTTTAGTTATAACAGAATTCTAATACAGTTTTCATTCTATGTGTTCCCATTACATCCTGGACTTATCTCTACCTTATTACTTCCTTTTGATAATATGCTCTCATTATATATCTGCACCTCCTGAAAGACTCTGGGAGCTCCTCCATATTAGAAGTGTCTCAGTCATCACTTTACAGGCAGTGTCTTGCACATTTCATCATGTAATCATACTTAGTAAATGTGAACATGAAACGTACCAAGAAGCATAACCTTGGAAGATTTTTTTTAGTACATATATGTATATAAAACTGAATACCACTGTGTAATTTTATTCAGTTCAGTTCAGTCGCTCAGTCGTGTCCGACTCTTTGCAACCCCATGAATCGCAGCATGTATTGGCTAGAAATTATTAATTCCCTTCAGGTAGTTTAAATTTTGGTATGCATTATAAGGAAATCTAAGACACTATCTTCAATAAATAATAGTCAATCTTATTGCAAAATTGTTTTACATCCTCCAAAATTTATTGTTGTTGCTGTTGCTGATCAGTTGCCCAGTCATGTCTGACTCTTTGCAACCCCATGCACTGCAGCATGGCAGGCATCCCTGTTCCGCACCATCTCTTGGAGTTTTCCCAAGAGATGGGCAAACTGATTCATGTTCAGTGAATCAGATATGCCATCCAACCATCCCATCCTTCAACTCCCTCTTCTCCTTCTGCCCTCGATCTTTCCCAGCATCAGGGACTTTTCCAATAAGTTTTCTGTTCACATCAGATGACCAAAATACTGGAGTTTCAGCATCAGTTCTTCCAGTTAATATTCAGGGCTGATCTCCCTTAAGATTGACTGGTTTGTTCTTCTTGCTGTCCAAGGGACTCTCATGAGTCTACTCCAGCACCACAGTTTGAAGGCATCAATTCTTTGGCATTCTGCCTTCTTTATGGTCCAGCGCTCACAACTGTATGTGACCACTGGGAAGACCATAGCCTTCAGTATATGGACCTTTGTCGACAGAGAAATGTCTCTACTTTTCAACACACTGTCTAGGTTTGTCATCGCTTTCCTGCCAAGAAGCAATCATCTTCTGATTTCATGGCTGCAGTCACTGTCTGCAGTAATTTTGGAACCCAAGAAGAGGAAATCTGTCACGGCTTCCACATTTTCCCCTTCTATTTGCAATGAAATAATGGGGCTGGATGCCATGATCTTAGTTTTTTTTAATATTTAGTCATAAGCTGGCTCTTTCATTCTCCTCCTTCACCCTCATCAAGAGGCTCTTTAGTTCCCCTTTGCTTTCTGCCATTAGAGTGGTATCATCTGAATATCTTAGATTGTTGATGTTTCTCCCACCTATCTTGATTCCAGCTTGTAACTCATCCGGCCTAGCATTTCTCATGTGCTCAGTATATAGGTTAAACAAACAGGGTGACAGCTGACAGCCCTGCTGTACTCCTTTCTTGATCTTGAACCAATCAGTTGTTCCATACACGGTTCTAAATGTTGCTTCTTGGTTCACGTACAGATTTCTCAGGAGACATACCAGAATACCAGAGATGGTCTGGTATTCCCATCTCTCTAAGAGTCTTCCACAATTTGTCATGCTCCAGACAGTCAAAGGCTTTAGTGTAGTCAATAAAACAGAGATAGATGTTTTTCTGAAATTCCCTTTCTTTCTTTATAATCCAGTGAAGGTTGGCAATTTGATCTCCAGTTCCTCTTTGTTTTCTAAACCCAGCTTGGACATTTGGATGTTCTTGGTTGGCATACTGCTGAAGCCTAGCATGCAAGATTTTAAGCATAACATTACTAGCATGGGAGATAAGTCTAATTGTCCAGTGGTTAGCACTTTCTTTGGTACTACTCTTTTTGGGAACTGGGATGAAGATTGACCTTTTCCAGTCCTGCGGCCACTGCTAGGTCTTCCAGATTTCTTGACATAATGAATGCACAACTTTGATGGCATCGTCCTTTAGGGATTTCAATAGTTCTGCTGGAATTTCATCACATCCATTAGCTTTATTAACAGCAGTGCTTCTTAAGGCCCACTTGACTTCACACTCCAGAATGTCTGGCTCTGGGTGACTAACCACACCATTGTAGAAATCCACTTCATTAAGATCTTTTTTATACAGATCTTCCATGTATTCTTATCATCGCATCTTGATCTCTTCAGCATCTACTAGGTCTCTCCCATTTTTATCCTTTATTGTGCCCATCTTTGGGTGGAATGCTCCCTTGATGTCTCCAATTTTTTTGAAGAGATCTCTAATCTTTTCTCTTTTGTTGTTTTCTTCTATTATTACGCACTGTTTATTGAAGAAGTCCTTCTTGCCTCTTCTAGCTGTTCTTTCGGAGCTGTGTTTAATTGGATGTATCTTCCCCTCTCTCCCTTGCTTTTCACTTCTCTTTGTTCTTCCACTATTTGTAAAGCCTCGTCAGATAACCACTTTGCCTTCTTGCTTTTCTTTTTCTTTGGGCTGGTTTTGTTCACCGCCTCTTGTACAGTCTTATGGACCTCTGTATATAGTTTTTCAGGCACACTATTAACTAGATCTAGTCCCTTGAATCTATTCATTACCTCTACTGCAAACTGGTACAGGATTTGATGTATTAGTGGCTATTAAATATATAAGAAGATAATGAATAAATTATGCCTTGACATCTAGTTGGAAAATTATTTTTTCCTTTGAAAGCCAAAATTTTGTTTTTAAATTTCCAGTAACAAAAAAATTGGTGATTCCCTCAGTGCCCTTGTATGTTACAGGTAAAATTAATGGAGATCTTGGACTTCAGAGTTTGAGTGTCCTGAATGTGAGTGTTGATATTTTTATTATTAGTTATGGTACTGAATTGTGGGACAGTGTAATTGGCCTCATATATTCTGCCAAATAGACATTAGATTTATTCTATGTCCCCCAAGGAGCAGCATAAGAAATATTGGGTATAACAATAATGTTATTTTGCTGCTTTCTCATCCATAAAATGGGTGTAACGATAATATTGAATATAGTTAGAACTATGTGTATGTCAAAAAAATAGTTGTAGATTGAATGGAATAATCCATAAAGAATATTTGCATTGGGCTTACTTCACAGTTTACCGTTGTGGCTATTATTATCATTTGCTACATGATGGGTTAACCAAAAATATCAGAAAATAATTTTAAGCAAAGTGTATATTGTATAGAGGAGCCTTGTTTAGAACCTATCACACAGTTCCACACTCTCCTCCTACTCTAGGCTTACTTCCAGAGCCAGAATATATGGGTTTATAGAATAACCTGGACAATGGGGCTGAGAAAACTCCATATCCTGAAAGAAGAAACTTTTTATTTGGCCGCACCCCTGCATCAACTTGCAGGGTACTAGTTCCCTGACTAGGGATTGAATCCATGCCCCCTGCTAAGAAAGCTTTGAGTCCTAACCACTGGACAGCCTGGAAATTCTCTAAGAGATTTTTAGTTGGAAAGCACTCTAGAAGTCATTTTCTGATGAGAGGAAACTCTACTGCTTTTGTTTTAAAATAACCAGTGATTTGAACTTTTTGTAAGATAGTCTGCTCAGTTTAATAATAGATATAACTGTTAAGAACTTTCCTTATGTTGGAATGAGATTTGGCTCCCAGAAAATTATATTCACTGTTCTTTACATTGTTCCTTGGGGCACATAGCAAAAAAAAAAAAAACAAAAAAAACTAATTTCTCTCTGGCATACGTAATATATGAGGTCAACTATTATGTCCCCTACAAGCCTTTCTTCCCCTTTGGGACTTCAATCACAGCTCATATTCTTTTGAATTTAATCCTCCTACCCTCTCAGAAACTCTTTTTAAAATAAGAAACACTTATTTTAATGTTCCAAAATCTCATTCATTCTGATACCCCAAACTACATCTAAATGTATTCAATTAGCTCAGGGTAAAATAGGATAATATTCCTTATTCTGGTACTTAACATCCAATAATGCAGATAAAATAGAATAATTTTAGACAACCTCCTCATTTTGCAGATAATTAAAGTAGACCATGCACCTTATTAACATGTTTCTTTTTAGTGTATATAAACCTACACATGATTGTTGCTCCTTACTAACCTTACCGAAAATTAAACCCTCAACTGTTTTGTGTGTGTGTTCCTACATTTTTGGACTTGTGCTCTAGATTTATTTAACCATGCTAAATTCTAGTTAGATTTAGCCTGTAATTAGATTTGAGGAAACCTTTTTTTGGTTCCTAAATCTGGCATTCGGCAAGTTGGCATTCTCTCTAGTTTTTTTCATGTTACTCACTAATTTGACTTCTATGCTATCAATGTTGGTTTGGATCTGATAGGAAGCCATATTTGTTTAAATATTCTATGAATGTTTAAAGGCTTCCAGAAAACATTGACTGAAAGAAAACTAAGGTTGGAGTAAGTGATAGTGTTGGACTATAAATACAAAATTTACATTAACTGTGCATGAAAAAAAGGGTGAATAGGGAAGAGATGATAATATTTTTGAATATATACATTTATGCCAGGACTTGTGCTAAGTATCATGCTTGCATTATGGTTGCAGCCCTACTCCAGTTCAGTGAGGTATTAAGTATTATCATTTTCTTTTTTAAAATTAATTTTTATTTTATATTAGAGAATAGTTGATTTACATTGTGTTAGTTTCAGTTGTAAAGTGAAATGATTTAGTTATACAGAAACTCCTAGAGGAGAACATAGGCAAAACACTCTCCGACATAAATCACGGCAGAATCCTCTATGATCCACCTCCCAGAATACTGGAAATAAAAGCAAAAATAAACAAATGGGATCTAATTAAAATTAAAAGCTTCTGCACAACAAAGGAAAATATAAGCAAAGTGAAAAGATAGCCTTCTGAATGAGAGAAAATAATAGCAAATGAAGCAACTGACAAACAACTAATCTCAAAAATATACAAGCAACTTATGCAGCTCAATTCCAGAAAAATAAATGACCCAATCAAAAAATGGGCCAAAGAGCTCAATAGACATTTCTCCAAAGAAGACATACAGATGGCTAACAAACACATGAAAAGATGCTCAACATCACTCATTATTAGAGAAATGCAAATCAAAACCACAATGAGGTACCACTTCACACCAGTCAGAATGTCTGCAATCCAAAAATCTGCAAGCAATAAATGCTGGAGAGGGTGTGGAGAAAAGGGAACCCTCCTACACTGTTGGTGGGAATGCAAACTAGTACAGCCACTTTGGAGAACAGTGTGGAGATTCCTTAAAAAATTGCAAATAGAACTCCCTTATGACCCAGCAATCCCACTGCTGGGCATACACACCGAGGAAACCAGAATTGAAAGAGACACATGTACCCCAATGTTCATCGCAGCACTGTTTATAATAGCCAGGACATGGAAACAACCTAGATGTCCATCAGCAGATGAATGGATAAGAGAGCTGTGGTACATATACACAATGGAGTATTACTCAGCCGTTTAAAAGAATACATTTGAATCAGTTCTGATGAGATGGATGAAACTGGAGCCGATTATACAGAGTGAAGTAAGCCAGAAAGAAAAACACCAATACAGTATACTAACACATATATATGGAATTTAGAAAGATGGCAATGACGACCCTGTATGCAAGACAGCAAAAAAGACACAGATGTGTATAAAGGACTTTTGGACTCAGAGGGAGAGGGAGAGGGTGGGATGATTTGGGAGAATGGCATTGTAACATGTATACTATCATGTAAGAATCGAATCGCCAATCTATGTCCGTCGCAGGACACAGCATGCTTGGGGCTGGTGCACGGTGATGACCCAGAGAGATGTTATGGGGAGGGAGGTGGGAGGGGGGTTCATGTTTGGGAACACATGTACACCCGTGGTGGATTCATGTCAATGTATGGCAAAACCAATACAGTATTGTAAAGTAAAATAAAGTAAAAAAAAAAAAAAGGTGTGTGTATATATATATATATATATATATATATATATATATTCTTTTTTAGATTCTTTTCCCATATAGGTTATTAGAGAGTATTGAGTAGAATTCCCTGTGTTCCACAGTAGGTCCTTGTTGACTATCTGTTTTATATATAGCAGTGTGTATGTGTTAAACCCAATAAAGTAACAGCATTTTCATTTTGCAGGTGAAGATGTGTGCTGTGCTGTGTGCCTAGTCACTGAGTAAAATCTGAGTTTTTGCAACCCCATGGATTGTAGGCCCCCAAGCTCCTCTATCCATGATATTCTCCAGCCAAGAATACTGGAGTGGGTTTCCATGCCCTGCTCCAGGGAAACTTCCCAACCCAAGGATCGAACCCAGGTCTCCTGCATCACAGGATGATTCTTTACCGTTTGAACTACCTTAGTGAGACTTCAAGGTGTTATTAGATATTTGACCTAATGGTGTATATATAGATTGATTGTACTAGATTTTGAGCCTGGATCTGTCAGCCTTGTTTCTCTTTATGCAGCTGAGGCCCACAGTAAACATCAGAGAAGGACTAGCTATCTCCCACTCACACTGCTGGATAAAAGACGATCATTCGTTTAAGGTAATATTTTTTTCTATTTTGAGAGGAGTAAAAGGCTCCAGAGAGTTAAAATGAATATAGTTTCTGGCTGGTTTTTAATGAATAACTAACAAGTTAGATCTAAGAAAATTAGCTGAGAAGAGACAAGCTTTAATTTCCCACTTACTTAGGTGAAAATACCTTAGTTACGGGAAGAATTGTTCCACTTAGACTTTGCTTTGGGGGGAGGCACAGTGAAATTTGTCTCTCAATTTCCAATAAGATATTAGCAACAGCTTTATTTTCAGAACAGGAAAATTCAGCTGACGCAGGGAACTTGAGAGTGCAGCCAGAAGTGAACTGCCTGGCATCTTTCAGGTCAGGTGAGGATAAAATGAGACGTTGCAGAAGAAACATTTCTGGCAATTCCTGGAAGAGTTCCTCCAGGGCCATGTTAGCATTGAAGAAGAAGATCTATCAGGTGCAAGCAACTTCACACAAATCAGACACAGGGACACTTTATGTTGTTAGTGCTGGCTCAAGTCCAGACAACATCGTATAAATGAGTTCTTCTTTGGCATATAAATACTTAATCAGTTTTCTAATGTCTCAGAAAATATTAGTGTGGTGGAAAGGAAATACGTGAGTCTTGATTCAGACTGTATGCAAATATCAGCTGCATCTCTTCCTAGTCGAGTGGTCCTGGATGCATTTTCTAACATGGCCAGTTTCTCAACTGCATTAATGGTATGATAATAATAATAATAATGTCATGGGGGTACTCTGAGGATTAAATTAAATATTATATATTCATGTAAAGAAGATGGCATATAGCCTACTATATAGTAGATGTTTAATATATTTTTATTTTGATTTATTAATAAAAAGCTTAATGCACATCACAAAGCATTTACTCATAGTTTATTATGTTCTAGACACTATGTGTTAAGGATAGAAAACTTTAAAAAAATTAATTAAAATAAAAAATTAATTTTAAAAGATTTAAAAGATTAAGAAAACCTGACATTAGGTCACATGTTGTAACAGTGTGGGGGTTTATACTAGAGCCTTTGAAAGTGACTTTAATGGTAAAGAACCAATCTGCTAATGCAGGAGACATAAGAGACGTGGGTTCGATCCCTGGGTCTGAAATATCCCCTGGAGCTGGGAACGGCAACCCACTCTAGTATTATTGCCTGGAGAATCCCATGGACAGAAGAATACTGTTGGACATGATTGAGCACCACCACAGAGTCTGTAGAGAGCTGGATTACTGGAGTTTTAATTCCGGATTTTCCAGCTACTAGCTATGTGATCATGAATAAGTTATTGAACCTCTGAATATCAGTTTACTCATCTTTAAAAGTGGGAATGTTGATCGTAACAACCCCTCAATTACTTTGAGAATTAAAGAGTACAGATAATGTATAACACAATAAAGGTACAGCATCACCTCAGGAAATACTAGCAAAAACCATGAATCACCTCTTTACATGCATGTTTTCTTTGCCCTATTGTAGATTTCTTGAAGCCTGAGATATATTGTACCTTTTCATGCCCCATCAATCATATCATGAACTTAATTAATACTTGTTGAATATTAAGAGTTAGCATGTATCTTTAATTTCTCTCCAACTATGAGTTTTCCACTTGCAAAATTCTAGAGTAAGCTAATTTACTTTAGTATTTGTTCTGTTCACTATGAAGCTTTCAGTTGCAGTGTAGATGAGTAGTGTCTTAGGATTGTTGGAGATATTTCCATACAAAGAAAGCTTGGAGTTGGAAATAGAAAGTAAAGTGAATAGCCAAGGTTTTAACAATAAAAAGTTGCAGATTATTAACAAGATGATAAAAAGAAATCTCATATTAGAATTGCCACTGTGGTAGCACATCTGAGGAGTAAAACCTGTGTGTGTTCTGCATAGATGTTTCTCTGTTTCTCTGTGGACTGTAGCCCACCAGGCTCCTCTGTCCATGGGATTTTCCAGGCAAAAACACTGGAATGGGTTGCCATTTCCTCCTCCAGGGGATCTTTCTGACCCAGGGATCGAACCCTTGTCTTCTGGTGTCTCCTGCATTGCAGGCAGGTTTTTTACCTACCAAGCCATTGGGAAGCCCTTGGTGTGTGCTCTAACATTAAGTTATTGGGGTGTAGGACTATATAATGTTGCATTTGGGGGAGGCAGTTTGAAAAATGTACTGAATTAGGTTGAGTAACTTAAATTCAAGCCATTGAATTACTTGTATAATCTCTTTCTGTTTCAAGTCTTCATATATATTTTTTAATCTCTAGGTCTCCTGTGGTTACTGGGAGGGGCTAGGGTCTAGGAGCAAAGAGAAGGGAACCAGAGTCAACAACAATCAGTCATAAAAATGGAAAGTATTGAATGTGTATATGAATTGCCAGGCACAATAATTATGCTATTTGCAACAGGTGGATAAAACAATCATTATTAATGTTTTAACATATTTTTTTTGTGAGTTCTCTTTTTCATGGACATTTGTGAGCATAGGTCCTGTACATTTCAGTATTTTCTAGGATTTGATACAACACTGTATCATAAACTTATATTCATTATATTATATACTTATACAAAATATTATTACTTTTAGAAATTTTTATTAAGTGTAATATATATGAAATAAAAATGCACATTTTAATTGTACAATATGATCCTTGCATGCATGCTTAATCAGTCAGTCATGTCTGACTCTTTGAGCCTGCAGCCTGCCAGGCTCCTCTGCCATGGGGATTCTCCAGGCAAAAATACTGGAGTGGGTCGCCATGCTCTCCACTAGGGGATCTTCCCATCCCAGGGATTGAACCCAGGTCTCCTGTGTTGCAGACAGATTCTTTAACACATGAGCCACCAGGGAAGCCACAAGTATATGATCAAGCATACGTTCAGCAAATATCTTCTCCCATTGTGTGGCTTATATTTTCATTTCCATGATGATATTTCTTGAAAAGCAGAAGTTTTTAAGTTTGATGAAATCCAATTTACTTTCTTTTTATGGTTAGTATTTTTTTGCAGTATCAAATTTTTTTATGTCTAAGAAATTTTTGCCTCCCTGAAGGGCATAAATATTTTATTTTTTCTCAGAAACTTCGTATGTTCAGTTTTTAATTTTTTGTATGGATTGAGGTATGAGCTGAGATTTATTTTTTAAAGGAAATTATTATAAATTCATTTTTAGTAAATGTATAATTACATTAAAATCAGAATATTGAAAAGAGAAAAATGTTACCCTCCGTTTCAAAATCTTAACACAACAATTTATCATGTTAAGTCAATTAGCTGAAATCTTTCTTCTCCCAACTCCTTAACTTGCTTAAAATATTTATATATTTATAGTATATATACTTATATATAGTATATGTTTATACACTATATACACAGTATATAAAAAATATGTATAGACTTAGGTAAAAGTCTGTGATAATAATAATAATAAATAGTAATTCATACGAATCAGGCAGTCACCATGTGGCAGTGAATATCTTACATGCATTACTCTATTTGATTTTCACAACCATCTTTGAGGTAAATAACTACTGCTATTTTTCTCATTTTACAGACAAAGAAAGAGACATAGAAAAATCAAGTAACTTCCCTACTACCATACAGATAATGATATAGAGCTGAAACTTGAACGCAGGCAATCTGGTTCCAGGTTACAGTACTCTTACTAAGTATGCGGTGTCTTTTTTTTTTTTTTTTTAATTAGGGAAGCTTTATTGGCCCAACTGTTCTAACTACATCAAATTCATTCTCTTTTCAATGTCATAATTTTTGCTTTAACCATAAACCATTGAGGAGAGGAGAAGGCAAATTCAGGGAATGTTCCGCCATCATTTCCTCTAATACTTGTCAATCCTATCCTCTTTTACCTCTCCTTGTGGGATTTGATAATGTGATTATTAGAGACTTTTATAATCATTTGAGTCCCTGAGGTGTTGCTCATTATTTTCATTTAAAGTCCCAGCACATAGCCTTCTCTGACACCATCTCAGTGTGTTGAAGTGTGATGTGTGATTATCTCATTACCATCAGGTAAGGATAGAAAGATTACCCAATCTGAAAGCAGAGAGAAAATAGCTATCAATCAAATCAGTAGTTCCATCACAGAGGCTACTCTTTTAGAGTCCTTTGCTTAGAGACAACAGACTTCTTAGGAGGTGTTTGTTGTCTGTTTTGTTGTTGTTTCCAAGTCTGTGGGCTTCCCTAAATGTGCAGTGTAGAATATATTAGGTAAAAAGAGAGGGAGAGGGTGGAATGATTTGGGAGAACGGCATTGAAACATGTATAATACCATACATGAAATGAATCGCCAGTCCAGGTTCGATGCATGATACTGGATGCTTGGGGCTGGTGCACTGAGATGACCCAGAGGGATGGTACAGGGAGGGAGGAGGAAGGGGGGTTCAGGTTGGGGAACACGTGTATACCTGTGGCGGATTCATGTTGATGTATGGCAAAACCAATACAATATTGTAAAGTAATTAGCCTCCAATTAAAATAAATAAATTTATATTAAAAAAAATAAAGCCCAGAAAACTCACCAATGCATTATCCCCTAGGTTCTCATATTTCATTTCAATATTTTTAGCTGTTCTTAGTGGGAGAAGGCAATGGCAACCCACTCCAGTACTCTTGCCTGGAAAATCCCATGGATGAAGGAGCCTGGTAGGCTGCAGTCCATGGGGTCGCTAAGAGTCGGACTCACTTTCACTTTTCACTTTCATGCATTGGAGAAGGAAATGACAACCCACTCCAGTGTTCTTGCCTGGAGAATCCCAGGGACGGGGGAGCCTTGTGGGCTGCCATCTGTGGGGTCGCACGGAGTTGAACATGACTGGGGTGACTTGGCAGCAGGCAGCAGCAGTGGGAGGAAATAGGGAGAAGTGTTAATTACCTTGGTGTCTTTGTCAAGAGTCAGTTATGTATGTGTGAGAGCCTATTTCTGGATTCCATCCCAATTCATTGACCTAAACATCGCTACCTATGTCAACTCCATACTGCCAATTATTCTACTTAGAGTAAGTCTTGAAATCAGGCAATGTGAGTTCTCTAAATTCATTTCTTTTTCAGTACTGCTTTATTTTAGGTTGTCTGAGTATCTATATATATTTTTGAATGTGTCTTGATTTTAAAAAGAATGTCTGCTAGGATTTTGGCAGAGATGGTGTTGATTCTACTGAAAGATTTCTCCATGAAAGTTAATTTCAGAACTCTGGATTTGGCCTGAGGTGTTCTACTAAAGTACTTACACTGTACTGACCTCTGGTTATAGTGTGAAATGTACTGATTAATAGTTTTGCTTTGTAGTCATAAGCCCAAGGAATTTCAGAGTTGTATGTACCATCTTTTCAGCATTATTTATTGATAACAGAGGACTAGATTACTTGCATCTCATCTCAATGAGACCCTGGGGAAGGAAGTCCACTGTTGAGACTGGTTACATTGCACAATTCCCATTGTGACCAACAGAGTATAAGAAATCACAGTTGAGATTCCGTTTCAGAATCCCTGGTTCTAAAGTGCTCTCTGAACATTTTGGTAGTTTCTGATCCAAGACAGAAAATGTGTTTCCCTGTGAATCTTACAGAGGAGGGCAATTTGAGCTTGCAGGTGGACTCTAGAATGTTTAAAATGGCTGACAGCCCCTAAAGATGGATGTTACATTATATTCTTCTCCTGCAATAAACTTTATATTTGTAAGCTTTGTTATTTTGAGTCCTCTGAGTCTTCTTTAACAACCAACCCTGCCTAACTGTCTCTGGTAGTACAGAAATAATTGATATTTTAACAATATTAAGTCTTCCAATCCATTAACATAGTTTTTCTTTTCATTTACTTAAGTCTTCTTTAATTTCTCTATATTTTCAAAATAGTATTTATTATAGAGCTCTTGCATATTAATAAAAATTCCTAAATATTTTGGGATTTTTTTTGCTATTTTAAGCATTATTATTTTGTAAATTTACTTCCTAATTTTGATTGCCAGTTTTCAGAAATATAATTTATTTTTTTACTGACTTGCTATTATATTTTTATACTGACCTGGTGTCCCATGATCATGTTTAATTTAAAATTAATTGCAGTAACTTTATAGATTTATTAGGACTTTCTATATAAACAATCATAGTATCTTGGAATAAGGGCAGTTTTACTTTATAAAATCATTAGGCATATTTCTTTTTATTGCCTTCTTGCATTGCTAGGACCTCCATTGCAATGTTAAAAAAATAAAATTAAATAAAGAGCAAAAAAAAAAAAAAAGAAAAAAATTTACAAAGTAAAAAAAACAATGTTAAAAAGAAAAGGTGAAAGCTGACATTCTTAATTCATTGACTTATCATTACAGAACTTAGCTAAAAGTTTTGCATAAACATCCTTTATCAAATTGAGACAGTTCCCTCTGTTCCGAATTTGCTGAGATTTTTATTGTGCTTGCTGAATTTTATTGGTTAGCTTTTTTGGTAATTATTGAAAGGATCATGAACGTTTTCACTTTAATGCTGCCAATAACGTGAGTTGCGTTGCTTAATTTTCGAATATTTATCTAATCTTTTATCCCTAGCATAAAGTTCTCCAGTTTTTGGGAGATGATCTTGTAGACAACTGACAATTAAACTGAGGAAGGAAGGACTATATGTATTTAAACTTTTTTTCAGGAAAAGTGACATCTAGGCTTGTGAACTCTTTGGAAGATAAGAGCTGTCCATAGGCTGGAGAACTGGATTTAGCAAAGTGTAGGCAAGTCTGGAAGTGATCTAGACTTGGAGTATTGACTTGGGAAACAGTGGCTAACCAAGTGCTTGTGATCTAAGAGAATGTAAACTTTGAGCACATGATACCAATGGGAAAATGGTCCTCAAAGGATTCTCCAAAAAAATGAACAGAAATCTGTTAAATTGTGCCATGACAGTGCTAAAATTTGACAGGAGAAGGCAAGGATAGTTGTAGCTTGTTCATATTTCAGTTCAATTTTATATCTATATGTTTGTAGTAGCGATGGTTTCTCTTGAACTTTTAAAACCCTGGGATTCTTTTTCAGCTCCTGGAAATTCTCAAGAGGGAGACTGCACTTCCTGCAAAGAGGTAAGTGGAATAATATAGTAGTCATGACAAAGACTCAGAAGTAGACCTTCTGGGTTCAAATCCTCAGTCTACTGCTCATTAGCCATCTCTTCTTGATGTGTTTCTAAAATTCTCTGTGGACAAACTTATGGTTGCCAGGGAGAAAAATGAGGGGAAGGGATGGTTGGGGAGTTTTAGATCAACATGTACACACTGCTTTGTTTAAAATGGATAGCCAACAAGGTCCTACTATATACCTTTGAGCAGGGAACTGGTTAGTGTTACGTGGCAGCCTGGATAGTAGGGGAGTTTGGGGGATAATGGATACATGCATATGTATGGCTGAGTCCCTTTGCTGCTCACCTGAAGCTATCATAACATTGTTACTGGATTATACTCCAATACAAAATAAAAGTTTTAAAAATTTAAAAGAATTCTCTATGGCTTAATCCTTGATGATGATGATAATGATGGCAATGACATTACTGCCTATAAATAGGACCTACTCCATGGAGTTGTTTTGAGGACACATTTAATATGATGATGAGTGCTCAGCATTAGAAGTATTCAATGAATATTTTCTACAATTAAGAAATGATGTAACCACAAAGTGAGCACAACAAGAGCAGGGACTTTTTTATGTTTGTTTACTGACTGATCTACAGTACCTAGAATAGTGCTTGGGACATGGAAGTGCCCCATGAAAATACATTGATTGAATTAATCTGACATTTTTGCATGTAGAACTGATGAATTATATGTTACTGCTAAGAATGAATCCCATAATCTAACAATTTAATGGATTGGGCCTTGCTGATGTAATAGCCTACTGGACTAGACAGATGGTTGGGGTGAATGCCAGTACTTGCTATCCTGTAGGCATTTTCTGACCTGCAAATCTCATGCCTTGGTACAAGGTGATTCTGCATAGAGAAAAAATATAATTGTAATAAAAACAGAACACTTTTGAGAATGAAAGGGATGCTACTAATGATACCAGGAAAACAGGTATAAACAGGACTGTCTGGGACAAACAGCTACCCTAGTTTAGTACCCTCACTACCACTGAATATATTAAGGATTGGTGGAATTCCCCAAAGCTGTAGCGTTCTCAGTGGACAGCAGGCCTGAAGGGGAATTCAGTGCATTGGATGGAGACTGTCTAAAACAATAACATTCTTTCACTTGAGCATTGTTAGTGCAAAACAGCAGGAGTCAAGCAGTGATAAGAGAAGTTTCAAGAGGCGATATAGAGGGTAGCTGAGTCACCTAAAAGTAGAGCACTGCTGCAGGGGGCATGAAGCCAACCAGACCTCTGCAGCTGCTGCTCGGCCTGGAGACTCAACGGTGCTGACTGTTCCATTCTCAGGTTCACTTCAGACTTCTTTTATGACTTCAACTCTCCGATGATTGGGACTTTTTTCCATTCTTTCTTACTTCCCTGACAATCCATATAATGACTTTTCATTATTTGAGTGGAACCAGATATATCTTTTTTCCTTATAATCTGAAAAGCCTAACTCACATATACAAAACATCAGTTATGTGTTTTTTCTCTAGCAGGACTTGCTTTTCATTAATGCTTGATTCCCCTCTGTTGTTAGCCCATCACCTCCTGGAGCCCAGAATACTGAGATGCTGTTTAACTCCTGTCCACCTTGAAATCCATATAGGCTGGTGGATTAATTGAGAAATAATTCATTAATATTATCTGTGTTACATTTAACTATGGGTTAAACGAGCTTTGGGACTTGCCTGGGAGTCTTACCAGCATTTATAATATTATTTCCATGAGAAAAAGGCATTTCAAATTCCAACCAAGAGTGCCAAAGCATTATTTTAGAAACTGAAATTCAGGACAGATGGTTTGATAAGTATGAGTGCATTTATGAGGACAATAGGGCAGAATATTTGAAACTGGGACTCTCTGAGAGAAGCAGAGCTAAATGGGAACCATAGATATCAGAGGCACAGGCCTGTGTTCCAAGTCATCATAAGAGGGGTATTATGGTAGAAAATATAATTAAAGACTAACTAAATTAAAATAATGTCAAATGGACCAGAAAAGAAAATATGCATGTGTCAACAATAGGGGAGGTTAAAGGAGAGCAGAACTCTCCAAAAAGGGGTGGAGAGTTCTGATAGTCTGGAAGGAAGAGAGGACTGCAGGTCTCAGGAAATTGGTAGTGGAGAGTCATAGCATCTTGTACCACAGGATGGGTTTTTAGCAGTAATAGCCAGGTTTGTTACTTGTTCCAGGGCATCAGGAGTCCATGTATTCCAAGGATATCCCTTCTTACTCCATTCTTCCTATACTTATCACAGAAGGGTTAAATTAGATTTAGTAGTTGCTGAAGCCTGAAATTACTTCAATAGGAGAAAAATATAAATATTCTGATATAAAATGCAAACATATATATATATATATATCAGTTACATTCTCTTTTGAAATAAAAAGCAGCTGATTTCATATCAGCAAATGTGAGCCATTAGTAAGAAAGACTTCCCTGTTTTATAAAGTGAGATGCAGGCAGGTCAGATCAAGGTCACTGAGAGGCAAAGGACAAGGTAGATTAGTATCCAAGTTTAATAGGGCTCTGAAAAGGGCTCTCTGTAAAGAGAAAATTTTCAAACTTCACAACATAATGCCCTGTCCTTCACCATTTGGTGTACCAATAAAATGTGCACTGAGAGGAATTTTAGTCTAACTCTGCAATATATGTATGCATATGACTAAGAAGTGTGCTGATGGAACATATGATGCTGTCAACATCATCTTATGTGGTATAATAACTTTTCCTTTTTAAACTCAATTACCTTTTTTTATATAGGAGGGTCATTTTGGAGGTTTCAGTGATCTATTCTGCTTATATCTTTTACACTTTTTTTCTAAGGAAAATAACTAAAGTAAAATAAAAAAAATCGAACTTCTACTTTGAGATCTCTGAAGTTCCGACTAAAACCACATCTATTAGTCCTAAAGCCATTGTAACTAATCTACCATTATTCACATGCTTATTGAAGATGAGAAAAGGTCATTTACTCTTTGAAATTTTTGAATCTATTTTAAAGATTCATATCTAATCCATCCCAATCATTTGAATAGATGAATAACTACTAAATATTTGAAAAGTTTATTTTTCTCAATAGCTTTAAAAAAATCGTTGCAATCTTGAGAAAGAAGAATGGAACTGGAGGAATCAACTTGCCTGACTTCAGGCTCTACTACAAAGCCACAGTCATCAAAACAGTATGGTACTGGCACAAAGACAGACATATAGATCAATGGAACAAAATAGAAAGCCCAGAGATAAATCCACACACATATGGACACCTTATCTTTGACAAAGGAGGCAAGAATATACAATGGAGTAAAGACAATCTCTTTAACAAGTGGTGCTGGGAAAACTGGTCAACCACTTGTAAAAGAATGAAACTAGATCACTTTCTAACACCACACACAAAAATAAACTCAAAATGGATTAAAGATCTAAATGTAAGACCAGAAACTATAAAACTCCTAGAGGAGAACATAGGCAAAACACTCTCAGACATAAATCACAGCAGGATCCTCTATGATCCACCCCCCAGAATTCTGGAAATAAAAGCAAAAATAAACAAATGGGATCTAATTAAAATTAAAAGCTTCTGCACAACAAAGGAAAATATCAGCAAGGTGAAAAGACAGCCTTCTGAATGGGAGAAAATAATAGCAAATGAAGCAACTGACAAACAACTAATCTCAAAAATATACAAGCAACTTATGCAGCTCAATTCCAGAAAAATAAATGACCCAATCAAAAAATGGGCCAAAGAACTAAATAGACACATCTCCAAAGAAGACATACGGATGGCTAACAAACACATGAAAAGATGCTCAACATCACTCATTATCAGAGAAATGCAAATCAAAACCACAATGAGGTACCACTTCACACCAGTCAGAATGGCTGCGATCCAAAAATCTGCAAGCAATAAATGCTGGAGAGGGTGTGGAGAAAAGGGAACCCTCCTACACTGTTGGTGGGAATGCAAACTAGTACAGCCACTATGGAGAACAGTGTGGAGATTCCTTAAAAAATTGCAAATAGAACTCCCTTATGACCCAGCAATCCCACTGCTGGGCATACACACCGAGGAAACCAGAATTGAAAGAGACACATGTACCCCAATGTTCATCGCAGCACTGTTTATAATAGCCAGGACATGGAAACAACCTAGATGTCCATCAGCAGATGAATGGATAAGAAAGCTGTGGTACATATACACAATGGAGTATTACTCAGCCGTTAAAAAGAATTCATTTGAATCAGTTCTGATGAGATGGACGAAACTGGAGCCGATTATACAGAGTGAAGTAAGCCAGAAAGAAAAACACCAATACAGTATACTAACACATATATACGGAATTTAGAAAGATGGCAATGACGACCCTGGATGCAAGACAGGAAAAAGACGCAGCTGTCTATAACGGACTTTTGGACTCAGAGGGAGAGGGAGAGGGTGGGATGATATGGGAGAATGGCATTCTATCATGTATACTATCATGTAAGAATTGAATCGCTAGTCTATGTCTGACGCAGGATACAGCATGCTTGGGGCTGGTGCATGGGGATGACCCACAGAGATGTTATGGGGAGGGAGGTGGGAGGGGGGTTCATGTTTGGGAACACATGTAAGAATTAAAGATTTTAAAATTAAAAAAAAAAATAATAATAATAAAAAAAAAAATAAAATAAAAGAACCCAATCTCCAGACTCAAAAAAAAAAAAAATAAAAAAAAAAATAAACTCTTCTGTCCTCTTAAAAAAAAAAAAAAAAAAAATCGTTGACAGTCCAGTAAAGGTCAAATGCAGCAAAATGTGCAATCTTAAAGTTAGAGGGCAGTAATTAGAAAAATTACACTCATTACAGTAATAATGAGGCTTCCCAGGTGGTGCCAGTGGTAAAAAACCCACCTGCCCATGTAGGATAGACCTAAATGATGCAGGTTCAATCCCTGGGTTGGGAAGATGCCCTGGAGAACATGGCAACCCACTCCAGTTTTCTTGCCTGGAGAATCCCAGGACAGAGTAACCTTGGTGGGTTACAGTTCATGGGTTGCACAGAGTTAGACATGACTGAAGTGACTTAGCACGCATGCACAATAATAATGAACTGAGAGCATTTTAGAATCCTGTAAGTCTACTTATCATTTAAAGAGAGAGAATACCACATGATATCCTTACATATTTCTTTGATTGTTTAGTTGCTTTCCAATTTTCTTCTGTGATAGGAAAGAACAGAATCTGACTCCATGTTGGATCTGTTTCTTTTATTTAATCTTTGCTTTTCATTGCTTTTGTTACTATAATCACTAAAAGGATGCTATCTATAGCTATAAGTATACATAATGGCCTGCCACAAGGAACCCTGGCCCTCTGCCTGAATGTTAAAGTGCCTTTATTAGGTTCACAGGGAGACATTCTGACCTTGTCCACATGTGAATGGTTGTCGAGAAAAAGAAATGAACATCTCTCTTCCCCAGTACTGGCCAAGAGAGATGTTTCCAAAATTGATTAAAGGGTGGTTGCCAAAAGAATTAATTTGTTGTTAATGAATTAATTAATAAAGAAAAACAAAATAACTCTTACTGAGGTCATCTATATTCACGTAGGTGACAGGAGTCTAATTTTTAAAATTTTAATAGCTAGGTCAATATTGACTAAAATCTGTGTGGTGTTTGAAAACAAATGACAATGTCTAATGTCTGGGCAAGTATAAGTGACATCTGAATGAGTTCACATATCTTGAGGTGTCAATTTGAAAAGACCCTGATGCTGGGAAAGATTGAGGGCAGGAGGAGAAGGGGACGACAGAGGATGAGATGGCTGGATGGCATCACTGACTCAATGGACATGAGTTTGGGTAGGCTCCGGGAGCTGGTGATGGACAGGGAGGCCTGGAGTGCTGTAGTCCATGGGGTCACAAAGAGTCAGACATGACTGAGGGACTGAACTGAACCGAACTGAACTGAGGTGTCAATAATTCTTCAATTTAGGAATCCAATCCAATAATTTACATTATCCCTCCATTCATGGTCTCATACTGGGTTATGTATGGAAATAATGTGGTGAAACTTACGAGCTGATGATACCACCTAGCAAGAGAGTGAAGGTGAGAACCCTGGGAATCACCAACACAGCATGAGAAAGCAGCGAATGTACTATTCAATATAGTATGTGAGCTTCTCTGGTGGCTCAGATGGTAATGCTTCTGCCTCCAATGCGGGAGACCTGGGTTCGATCCCTGGGTCAGGAAGATCTCCTGGAGAGGAAAATGGCAACCCACTCCAGTACTGTTGACTGGAAAATTTCATGGATAGAGGAGCCTGGTAGGCTATCGTTTCAAAGAGTCAGACACAACTAAGTGACTCACTTTCACTTATAGTATACGAGCAAGGAATGGCCTAAGAAATAGAAGAAAACCCAGTCTGCATCTGGGGAAGACGTAGAGTGTAAGTCAAGCCCTGGCACAAAGAAGGCCTGAGGGCCACTTGAGAGGAAAACTTGTTTTCATACCTGGTGTTTCCTTCCATGGCAGAAGACATCAAATATTGCGACACCCCTGGCCTGTCTGTGTCGTTTTAAAAGATTCATGCCTTCAGAGAAGAGGGGGTTTGGTAGGAGACCCTTGTCCTTAGATCTTTCTTCCTCTCTACTCTCCTCTTCTTCTTTTCCATCCCTTTCCTCTTTCTCTACTTCTCACTGTTTCTACTGCCTTTTCTATGCTGTTTTTTTTTTTTTTTAATTTTTTATTTGTTTATATTTGGCTGCACTAAGTCTTTGTTGCTATGCCTAGGCTTTCTCTAGTTTCTGTGAGTGGGGGCTCTTCTCTAATTGTGGTGAGTGGGCTTCTCATTGCAGTGGCTTCTCTTGTTACAGCACAGGTTTTAGGTGTGTGGACCTTAGTAGTTGTGGCACGTAGGCTCTGAAGTTGTGGCTCAGTGCTTAGTTGCTCTGTGGCATGTGAAATCTTCCCAGACCAGGGATCAAACCTATGTCCCCTGCATTTGTAGGTGGATTCTTAACCATTGGGCCACTGGGGAAGTCCTATGCTATGAGTTTTATAGGCAGGTAGTTTCTGGAATGATGGGAGCTACCTTGATCCAGCTCCAACTGGCAAGTAACAGTATTTCTATGAGAATTTATAATTTTAGCATGTCGCACAAATTTTTTAGTTTGTGTACTGAAAATAATGAGTGAAGTGAAAGTTGTACAGTCGTGTCTGACTCCTTGTGACCCCATGGACTATACAGTCCATGGAATTCTCCAGGTCAGAATAGTGAAGTGGGTAGCCTTTCCCTTCTCCAGGGGATCTTCCCAACCCAGGGATCAAGCCCACGTCTTCTGCATTGCAGGTGGATTCTTTACCAGTTGAGCCACAAAAATAAATGACTTTTGTAAAAAGTTGAACAAGATTTCCAATACTCAAAATTTTCAAGAATGCCTTTTTGAAAGAGCATTATGGTTAAGTCTGAATTTTGAAGCTTAACTAATGAGAATATTTGGAGTGTCTAATTTTTTCTTATATTCACATGACTTACTTTCTTTATTATTGCACAGTTTAAAGAATTTATTATTCTTACACCTATGCATGATTGTAGAGGATTTTTTCCTTCAAGAAAAATTTGAGGGGACAAGCAGATAATCCACTTTGAATTTTCCTTGAAAGATATGTTAGGTAGTTAGAATAGGAAAAAGGAGTCCAAAATGGCTGTGGTTAAAAGACAAAGGGAAAAGCCCACGAAAATAGAATAAAGGAATATCTGAGGACCGGAGTGAGGGCCTCAAGTAAAACAAACAGCCCTTCTGGCTAGCTCAATTTACATAGGACAGGCCCACTGCGAGGAGAAAAAAACATAAAAAGAGGAGCCAAAATTGAGTTGGGGGCTCCTCTTCTTTTTGTGTCTTTTGGGTTGGCCTGCCTTCACGCCTTGAGGGTGTATTTTCCTTTGCTTGCCAAAAAAACTGAGTTGTAACACTGGTCCGTCCATCACTTTAAATTTTTGCTGCAACATGACAGAACTGAGGAAATTACCCACTCCCCCAACAGATACATACAAATTCTTAATAAGACTTTTATTTGAAGTTCTTAGAATATAAATTGAATTAAACTAAATATCAAATTCAGTTTTATGTTATTTATGTTAAAAGTACTGTCACAACAAAGTTTATAAATAGTAGGATTAAATGTAGTGTAAGTTTCATTTTTCTGCTTTGCATTATCTAAATTTTTATACATATTTTTAGGTTCAAAAGAATATAATAATCTTTGAAGCTGTCTAGCTAGCTAATTCCATATTTGCATTAACTGTCAATCTTTTTCACAATTTAACTATTGTTTTGCATGTAAAATTAACAGCTTTCATAGTTATTGGAGCAGTTCTCTTATCCAAACATAAATATTGTTATATTTCAACTTACTGACAGAATTTCAAAAATTTGAGGCTTTAAGGAAACTTTTTACTTCAAGTTACATCCAGAATGCTTCTTATTGAAAAATGAATGTGAAAATATGATGGAAAAGTCCAAATAACATGGATACTTTATATTAGCAAAGTTATCTTGTTAGTTATCATGGAAATCTTTGAGATCCCTAATCATGCATAAACATGATTTGCATTCTTTTTTATTCCTAATTACATGAGGTGGGGGAGTATCAATTTTGCTGGCGTTATCAAAGAATAAGGTCTTGGCTATGCTAATTTTCTCTATTGTTTGCCTGTTTCTGAGTTCATTGGTTTCTGCTTACTTTGGGTTTTCTTTGCCGTTCTTCTTCCAGCTTTTTAAGGTCACTGATTTTAACACCTTTTACTTCTTTTCTATTATAAGTATTAAAAACTACATTTCTTTACAAGTACTACTCTAGCTCTATATTTAAGTCTTAATATTAATTAAATAAATATTAATATTACAGTTATATTGTTTTCTTTTTAAATGATATTTTTTCCTAGATGTTATTTATTCCCAATTTGATTCTATTTTGGTCAGAGAACAATGCTACACAATTTTGGTTCTTTTAAGCTTATTGACACTTGTTTTTGTCCCAGAAAATTTTGTATATTGTTGAAAGTGCTATGCGCACTTGAAAAGGAAATGTATTCTGTAGTTGTAGGTTGTAATGCTTCATAAAAGTCAGTTAGATTAAGATGGTTGATAGTGTTGTACAGAACTTCTACATCTTTGCTGATTTAAAATTGGTTCTATCAATTGGTGAGAAAAGGGCATGAAAACTGCTGGCTATGTAGCCTTATCTATTTCCGTTTTAAATTCTGTCCATTTTTACCTCATGTGTCTTGAAACTCTCTTATGAGTGTATGCGCACATTTACAATTTTTATGGTTTTGATATGAATGACCTGTTTTCATTATTATATCACTATGAACATCTTATTTCTTTGGGTGATCTTGGTCTTAAGGGTTACTGTTTCTGATATTAATGTTTTATATCATGTATAAAGTTCATATATAGCATTATTATGCATTAATTATATAATTAATATAATATATTATGAATATGTAATAGAGAAAAAACAGAACAAAATAAATTAAAAACATAACTGAAAGAAATTAGAGTCAATGTTTAGGCATCGGTGTTGCTTTCAGTTTGCTACATGGTATTCCTTTTGCACTGATATTACAATGAAAGAGTTGAAAACATTGGACTTGAATATGGGAAAGTCAGCAAGAAAAGATGGCAAATAAAGAATGTGAAATGAGTAGAAATTTTACCTATTTTATTGCTATCCCAAGGTAAAGAACAGTCTTTTTAAAATCTTTTTACTGTTCATTGTAGAATTTACTTTTAAGTGAGCTCTTTAACTGGAAGGAGGAAGGGACTGGGACAAAAGCAGGTAAAGAAAAGACTTGGTTTAATGGCAAAGTTCACAAGTGGAACAGAAATCCTGAAGCATAACATTTAATAGGTTTTGCTCACATAAGATGCAGAGAGAAAGCCTAGGGATATCTAAAACAATAATTAGTCTTCAGAAAAGACCACAGAGTGGCAAGATGCACTTCTTGAGGCAGCTGGCCTGCAGTTTCTCAGTTCCCACTCTGACGGCAGTACTGTGAAAGAATCAAAAGCAGTCATCCCCAACATCCTTCAGTCTGCAAATCACTTAAAACCCCCAAGGCAAAGATAGATAATAGTGAAATATACTTAGTGCGTGGAACCAGGCACAAATCAAGCTCTTGGCATAGGCATAGCATGAAGTAAGTTTAAGAAATACTACATTACTTTATAGCTCCTTGTTGACCTGTATAGTGGTATTTCCTTCAAAATTTTTGCTCATTAATATTGTTTGTTTTTGTGTTTGTAGTAGCTTGGCATGATGAGAGCCCGTATCTGGTCCGGGGAACAATTTTACTTTATGATTTTTCTGGATTCAAAAAATAGAGAACAGAGTCAACTGGCCATAAAGTGAGTGAAGTCACTCAGTCATTTCCAACTCTTTGCGACCCCATGGACTGCAGGCTACCAGGCTTCTCTGTCCATGGGATTTTCCAGGTAAGAGTACCAGAGTGGGTTGCCATTTCCTTCTCCCAGGGATCTTTCCGACCCAGGGATCTATCCCAGGTCTCCTGCACTGCAGGCAGACGCTTTACTGTCTGAGCTACTAGGGAAGCCAATTGGCCATAGTTTAGGACAAAATAAAATACTTCCCTGAAATATATATGCTGTGCTGTTGTGCTGTGTTTAGTCTCTCAGTCATGTCTGATTCTTTGTGAGCCCAGGGACTGTAGCCTGCCAGGCATCTCTGTCCATGGGGATTCTCCAGGCAATAATGCTGGAGTGGGTTGCCATGCGCTCCTCCAGAGGATCTTCCCAACTCAGGGACTGAAGCCAGGTCTCTCACATTGTAGGTGGATTCTTTACCATATGAGCCACCAGGGAAATATTTGACTGATGCCGAACACTTTTTTCTTTATCCACCATTTCAGGTTCAATTATAAAGTGAGTCACCTGGGTATAGATTACAAACTGCTGGAGAGCTATAGTCACCTAAAATAAGTTCCAAGAACTCAGAGATGTTGCTTGAAGGCTATAGTTCTAATAAGTGTGACTGCAACTGACCAGGATAGGGTGTGTGTGTGTGTGTGTGTGTGTGTGTTAATCTTTCAGTCATGTCTGAATCTTTGCAACCCATGGACTGTAGCCCACCAGGCTCTTCTGTCCATGGAATGCTCCAGGCAAGAATCCTGGAGTGGGTAGCCATTCTCTTCTCCAGAGGATCTTCCTCACCCAGGGACTGAACCTAGGTCTCCCACACTGCAGGTAGATTCTTTACCTTCTAAACCATCAGGGAAGCCCCAACAGGATGGGGTAGGAATTGGATTTTCCATTTCCTGAATGCAGAGCTGGCTTTCTATGTAAGAAGAGTAAGCCAACTGCTTTTATATAAGGATTTGATAAGTACTAAAATGTTTCCCCATTACTAAAGCTGAAGTACATATTCCATCTATCTGAATATTCACAGTTATAGAAAGAAAGCATCTTGGAAGTTTTGTAATATTACTTTCAGGTTTTAGATGAGAAAACTGAGATCCAAACAGATCAAGTAGTTTATCCAATCTTGATTTTTTTTTTCCAGAAATTTAAGACATGGCATAAAATAAATATAAGAGGGAATCTATAAAACCTGGTGCAAAAAGAAAACCCACAAGAAAAAAGTTAACATGCACACAGTAATTAACTATTTAAGTTTTTCTATGTAACCTAAAATATCTTGGGATTTTTTAACAGCTTATAAAAATGAGAGTAAAGTCACTCAGTCATGTCCGACTCTTTGCGACCCCGTGGACTGTAGGCTACCAGCCTCCTCCATCTATGGGATTTTCCAGGCAAAAGCACTGGAGTGGGTTGCCATTTCCTTCTCCAGGGGATCTTCCTGACCCAGGAATCGAACGTTAGTCTCCCACATTGCAGGCAGATGCTTTACTATCTGAGACACCAGGAAAGCCCTTAACAGCTTATACAAAGAGGAAAATTGAATCAGAGAATAATTCATATCAATTACAAAAAAAAATATTTCGCAAAGGCATAATTAGCAGTCAATTTTAATATTCCAATCAGATAGGAATATCTCCTGGGAACTATTTCATAAAAAGGAATGCTTGTGATATAATAAACTAACTCCTTCATAAATCCTGAAAATATATATAACTATGAATTTCAGAGAACTGTTTCTTATAACCACCTTCAATGTGGATTAATGGCTATTCACCAAAGTACAATTAAGTGAAAGCAATCCTGTTGGGGATCAGGATGATGGTACCCTGCCCTCAACTGGTTTGTCTGGTTTGAGGAAACATAGTAAGATGTGTGTTTAGCACAGCTGAAAATGACTTTCACCAGATCAATAAAATATTAGCAGTAGTTGACATGTTTGACAAGCTGTGACCTTCTCATATCCTGATGCAAGTCAAATACTTTACGGAAAATAGCCAATTTTAAAATCCATTTCTAACAGTTGTGTGCATTGTGTACCAAAAAATCATAGGAACTCAACTGCAAAATGAAGATTCAAAATTTTAATTGGCTAAGAACCTAGAGATTAGATTTTATGATGAAACCAGTGAAGAATTAGGCATTGAAAATACAATATGTTCCCACATATGTTCTGAGTTTTATATTTTCATTTAATGCCATCAGAGTGAAGCAGATGAAAACTTCCAGTAAATTTCATGTAGAAGAGTTTGAAAGCTATCACTTAAACAGCTTAGCCTATACTCTGCTCATACAGAAATCTCTAATTATAATTTTTCTTTACTCTTAGAAATACAAAACAAAGCTAGAACTCACACCACCACATTCCTGTCTTACATCCATGGCTGAGCACTTTTTCTTGCTAGAAGTCAATTTTTTCTTATCTTGCTCTAATTAGCTCAGTGACCAGTTCAATGAGTACTTTTAATGGCCCAGAGCAGGTGCTAATGCTGTATGATGCAGTTTCTCTAATACACCATACATAATCCATTAAGAAGTGATTTGGGTGCTGTCTCAAATGACTTTCAAACCTGAGTACTTCTCAACATCTTTACTGCTCTGGTGAAGTCAACATAATCTCTCACTTTACTACATCAGAAAACTCCTAGCTGATCTTTCAACTACCATACTTTCCCCCTTCCAAACTCTAAGTTCATTGTCCAATCAGTAGCCATAGGGATTTCCTTAAAATGTTTACCAAATCATATTATTCCATTGTGTGAAACCTTCCTAAGATTTTTTATTGTCTTTGGAATATAATCCCTAATTCTTCTCATGTCCCTCAAGGGTCTACACAGTGAAAGAGACATTTCCAACAGGTCTTTGCTTCTCTCGTTCTGTGCCAGCTACACTGTCCATCTCACTGCTCCTGACAGGTCAACCATGTACTTTTGTCAGAGTCTTTGTATTTTAATTATGATTTTTCATGTCTGAAACTTTCTTCTCTCTGATGTGTCAGACTCACTTTCACCATTTAGGTCTCAGTCAAATTGCCAGCTCTTTAGAGAGGCTTCTGAAAACCCTACTTAAAGTATCAGCAGCTTTCAACATTTTCTTATGACCCTATTTTATTTTCCTCTGATGTTCTGTCATTTGTGTAAATATGATTGCTGTCTGCCTCCCCCTTTTAGAATATGAAACTCATGACTGAAGAGACTTTATTTTGCTCACTTCTATACATATCTTAGAAAAGTGTTTAAATCATTCAGATAATTGTTAAACAAATACATAAATAAGAAATGAAGTTCTTGTTATATAACCAAAAATTGCTAATTTAGAATTAGCAAGACACATCATGCAAGATAGAATCACAGGAAACGATCATGACAACTGTAACTTTTGTCTCCATTTTGTGATCACAAAAGGAAAATATTTCATAGTGGTTTGATTAGTGTTTCAGCACAATGTAATCTGGGAAATAAAAAAGTAGATTCCTTTAAGCGTTTAGCCTATGGACTTGATATCACATAAGTTATTCTCTGCTCAGTGGACAAATCAATGATGAGTGAACCTAAAATTAGCAAATGTATATCTTTATATTTCTGGCCACATCATCTGGTTATAGAAAAAATTATGCATGAAGAGTAAAAATACAACTTTCTCAACATTGGCTCCTATCAGAGTTCATGACCACCAAGACCTGTGTTTATGAGGACTAAACACTTGCCAAGAATATAGTTGACTCCTGGTCTCCTGTCTGATGATCTTCACTCCATTTTCTGAGAGAGGTTTTTTGAGTCATAGAATATGTAATATGGCAAGTTTCTGATGTTGATTTACTCCTAGATTTATAAACCACTAAGGAATGCTCGATAAAGGACAGAAATCGTATGGACCTAACAGAAGCAGAAGATATTAAGAAGAGGTGGCAAGAATGCACAGAAGAACTGTACAAAAAAGATCTTCATGACCCAGATAATCACAATGGTGTGATCTCTCACCTAGAGCCAGACATCCTGGAATGTGAAGTCAAGTGGGCCTTAGAAAGCATCACTATGAACAAAGCTAGTGGAGGTGATGGAATTGCAGTTGAGCTATTTCAAATCCTGAAAGATGATGCTGTGAAAGTGTTGCTCTCAATATGCCAACAAACTTGGAAAACTCAGCAGTGGCCACAGGACTGGAAAAGGTCAGTTTTCATTTCAATCCCAAAGGAAGGCAATGCCAAAGAATGCTCAAACTACTGCACAATTGCACTCATCTCGCATGCTAGTAAAGTAATGCTCAAAATTCTCCAAGCCAGGCTTAAGCAATATGTAAACTGTCAACTTCCAGATGTTCAAGCTGGTTTTAGAAAAGGCAGAGGAACCAGAAATCAAATTGCCAACATCCACTGGATCATGGAAAAAGCAAGAGAGTTCCAGAAAAACATCTATTTCTGCTTTATTGACTATGCCAAAGCCTTTGACTGTGTGGATCACAATAAATTGTGGAAAATTCTGAAAGAGATGGGAATGCCAGAGCACTTGACTTGCCTCTCAAGAAATCTATATGCAGGGCAGGAAGCAAGAGTTAGAACTGGACGTGAACAACAGACTGGTTCCAATTAGGAAAAGGAGTATGTCAAGGCTGTATATTGTCACCCTGCTTATTTAACTTATATGCAGAGTCCATCATGAGCAACGCTGGACTGGAAGAAACACAAGCTGGAATCAAGATTGCCGGGGGAAATATCAATAACCTCAGATATGCAGATGACACCACCCTTATGGCAGAAAGTGAAGAGGAACTAAAGAGCCTCTTGATGAAAATGAAAGTGGAGAGTGAAAAAGTTGGCTTAAAGCTCAACATTCAGGAAATGAAGGTCATAGCATCTGGTCCCATCACTTCATCGGAAATAGATGGAGAAACAGTGGAAACAGTGTCAGACTTTATTTTTGGGGACTCCGAAATCACTGCAGATGGTGACTGCAGCCATGAAATTAAAAGACGCTTACTCCTTGGAAGAAAAGTTATGACCAGCCTAGAAAGCATATTAAAAAGCAGAGACATTACTTTGTCAACAAAGGTCCATCTAGTCAAGGCTATGGTTTTTCCAGTGGTCATGTATCGATGTGAGAGTTGGACTGTGAAGAAAGCTGAGCACCAAAGAATTGATGCTTTTGAACTGTGGTGTTGGAGAAGACTCTTGAGAGTCCCTTGGACTGCAAGGAGATCCAACCAGTCCATTCTGAAGAAGATCAGCCCTGGAATTTCTTTGGAGGGAATGATGCTGAAGCTGAAACTCCAGTACTTTGGTCACCTCATGTGAACAGTTGACTTATTGGAAAAGACTCTGATGCTGGGAGGGATTGGGGGCAGGAGGAGAAGGGGATGACAGAGGATGAGATGGCTGGATCGCATCACTGACTCGATGGACGTGAGTCGGAGTGAACTCTGGGTGTTGGTGATGGACAGGGAGGCCTGGTGTTCTGTCCATCTGGTGATTCATGGGGTCGCAAAGAGTTGGACACGACTGAGCGACTGAACTGAACTGAAGGAATGCTATGCTGCTCATTAGAATCCACCTCTGAATAACTCTTGTTTGTTTAAATGAAGAGAAAATAGTATTTTTTTCTCTGCATAGCTTATTGATGCTTCCAAATTCTGGTGTTGGAGATGACTCTTGAGAATCCCTTGGAAGGCCAGGGGATCAAACCAGTCAATCCTAAAGAAAATCAATCTTGAATATTCATTGGAAGGACTAATGCTGAAACTCCAATCCTTTGACTACCGGATGTGAAGAGTTGACTCACTGGAAAAGACTGATGTTGGGTAGGATTGAAGGCAAAAGAAGAAGGGGGCAGCAAGGAATGAGATGGTTAAATAGCATCACCAACTCAATAGACATGAATTTGGGCAAACTCCAGAGATAATGGAGGACAGAGGAACCTGGCATGCTACATTCCATGGCGTTGCAAAGAATCGGACAGGACTTAGTGACTGAACAACAATAGCTTATTTCTAACAAAACATTTGTCAACAACCTGGCATTTACCTTAGGAAAAACTGGATATTTGCATAGTACTTAAAATTTACATATGGGAAGATGTCAGGGTATAATAAATGTTCATTAACTCTGCCTACAGTGTTTAACGGCAGTAAGAGAAAATTTATTTAAAAAGTATTATGCTGTATTTATTTAGCACTTTCTAAAATGGATTATGTTACAGACGAGTAAATTATCAGTAAAGGATGCTGTTAGTTAGCCTAAAATTCAGTTTTAAATATAACTCTAGCTCAGTGCTGATGGGGAAGAAATCCTGAGGAAGGATCCTTGGTGGTATGTTTTGGACATTCTACTTTCATGAGTAAGTTCCCAAGGAATGAAATACGTCTACCAGAATGACTCCAAGAAAACTAGAACAGCCCCCTGACAAAACTGAGAAGCCACTGTGTATTTACTTGTTATCTCTAGCCTTTTTCACTGTGTCATTTTCTCCCTTCCATGGCATTCACTGTGATATGTTTCAGGAATTTGTGTCTCCTTCCTCTGTCTCCAGTGTATTTCCTCCTGTCCATCAACAAAATCCGAGAAACAACTCTCTGTTCATCTTTGTTCTTTATTTTGTAAAGTAATTAAAAATAGAGATTTGAAACTAAACTGTCTGGATTCAAATCCCAGGTCCACCACTTACTGTGTTGTAATGTTGCAACTGTGACTTCTACTCTCTATGCCTGTTTCCTCCTGAGTAAAATGAAAACATAATAGTTTCTATCTCAAGTTCATGTTCTTGTTTAAATGAGTTTAAATATGAAAAGCATGCAAATCTTTACCACAATACTCAGTTCTCAATAAGCATTAGCTCTTGCAGGGTATTTGGCCTTTATTGTTAATTACAGAAGTAATAATTTTGTTTCTTGTTAAAGAAATTTGGGGGCTTTCCTGGTAGCTCATTGGTAAAGAATGTGCCTGCCAATGCAGGCAACACAGGTTCGATCCCTGGCTCAGGAAGATCCCTTGGGGAAGGAAATAGCAACCCACTCCAATATTCTTGCCTGGGAAATCCCATGGACAGAGGAGTCTGGTGGGCTATAAGTCTTTTTTGTAAGTCTTGGGGCTTACAAAAGAGTCGGACACAACTTAGCGATTAACCACTAACAAAAGAAATTTTAGACATTCATAATCAGTGGGGGTCAAGTAGGTAATCTTTTGGACTGAAACTTTTTCATGTTGGTCCTAAAATCATAGGAATTAGTCAGTTCTTAGCCTGGAGGTCAGTTGAGCTTGCTTCAGAATTTCAAGTGTTAACTGACCACTGCAGCCCAAACTGCTAAGATCTCAGTAATTTACAGTATGCACCTGGTATTTTTCATGGGTAATAGTTTAGCAGCTATATATTTCTTATTTTGGCAAGTGGGATGTTATTGAAGTGCCACCAGATTTCAAAGACATCCTCTATAAGACAGTTTAAGAAAAAAGAAGATTGAGCTGAGAGCTTTAAGGTTTTTAAAGTCTTTGTAAATTGAGTGACATATATTGTCAATTTCATTCAACTAGATTTATTAAATTATATTTTATTGCGCAATACCATGCATATTTTTTCTACATGAGATATGGAGAAAAGCAGAAAGTAATGTAACAGCTTTATGCTATATTCATCCATATGTATGGAAATTCTTTACGGAGCACAATCCTATAAGCCAGGCATCCTTCTAAGCATTTTCAAATTTCCTCATTTTGTCCTCAAAACCAGTATACGGAACAGAATTAATTCTTCCAGTTTCACTGTGAAAAACTGTGATGGCAGAGGTTAAAATGTCAGGACCATGCCACTCTGTCTAGCTTCAGAGCCAGGATTCACACCAGGACTCTCCACGTCTAATTAGAATTTGTGCTCTTCATTGCTGCATTTCATTATAGACAAAAACATGTGGCAGTAATGGAAGATTTACTCTGACAGCAAATACACAGGTTTACCATTCTTGGGGGTTTCCCAAATTTCTGGTGTTGATTTTATAACTGGTTGAATCAGAACTTCTAGATTAATGTCTGCTCAGTGTTTTCTTTATCCATTCCTCTGTTGATGGACATTTAGGTTATTTCTGTCTTTGGGCCATGTTTTTCTCTGGATATATGCCCAGGAGTGGGATTGCAGGGTCATATGGTAGCTCTATTTTTAGTTTTATTTTAAGGAATTTCCATACTGTGTGAGGTCTTTCCTAACATCCAGTGTTGGTTGTTACATACACAGCACTTTGCCCCTCTTCTAAAGGACTTATAACATTGAACTGAAATTGTTTATTTACAAGTTTTATGCAAATGAGCCCCCAAGCTGTAGGAATTGTGTCTTAGTTTCCTTTGTATTTGCTGTGATCAACCAATTTAGTTGTAGAAAATGCTATGTTGATTGTTGTTATTGTTGTTTAGTCACTAAGTTGTATCCAACTCCTTGTGACCCCATGGACTAGCCTACCATTTCCCAGGTAAGACTACTGTAGTGGGGTGCTACTCCCTTCTCCAGGGATCTTCCTGACTCAGGGATCAAACCTGCATCTCCTGCATTGTTTATTTTTTTAAACACTGAGCCACCAGGGAAGCTCCACTATGTTGATGCTGCTGCTGCTGCTGCTAAGTCACTTCAGTCGTGTCTGACTCTGTGCGACCCCATAGATGGCAGCCCACCAGGCTTCCCTGTCCCTGGGATTCTCCAGACAAGAACACTGGAGTGGGTTGCCATTTCCTTCTCCAATGCATGAAAGTGAAAAGTGAAAGTGAAAATGAAGTCGTGTCCAACTCTTAGCGACCCCGTGGACTGCAGCCTACCAGGCTCCTCCATCCATGGGATTTTCCAGGCAAGAGTACTGAAGTGGGTTGCCATTGCCTTCTCCACCACTATGTTGATAGATGACACTAATATTCTAGGGTTCACTTTTAGCTGGGCCCTTACGGCAGCTCAGTTCAGTTCAGTTCAGTTCAGTCGCTCAGTCATGTCCGACTCTCTGAGAGCCCATGAATCACAGCATGCCAGGCCTCCCTGTCCATCACCATCTCCCGGAGTTCACTCAAACTCACGTCCATTGAGTCAGTGATGCCATCCAGCCATCTCATCCTCTGTCATCCCCTTTTTCTCCTGCCCCTAATCCCTTCCAGCTCAGCTGTCCTTTATTCATTCTTATTTATCCTAGGATTTATTGATACTAAGATTCTCGAGTTCCTGAGCCCTTCTGATTTCCTCCTAGCCTCTTCACTCCCAGCTGCTTACTCTTTGCCATCTTTCTAGAAATAATATATAGTGGAATTCATCACATTCACTTCATTCCTCATTATAGTGTTCATTCCAGCTTTGTTTACTTGTTCCTTTATGTTGCTTCACTTCAAAGCCAAGTCTTTTACTTTGTGCTGACATTCTCACAATTCAACCCTCACAGATCACTCAACTATCTTTTTCATCTGTTTTTCTCTTCATTTCCATCTTCAATAATTCTTTCCTCATCTCCCAAACAAAATAAAAACATATCTTCATGATAAAAATCAAGATCAAATGAAAAACCAAACCATTCCTTTAACTGAACATCACCTTCAAAGTTCTTCCCTATATCCGTCCTTCTTTTCAGCACTGTTTCTCCAAAAACATAGCCTGTACCTTTTGTCTTCACTTTGTCAGATTCTCCATTTTCTTCTGAAACTATGGAATCTGACTTCTGTCTCTCCCATTCCCATGAAACTCTCTTGATCAGGTCAACAACAACCTTCCTATATCCAACATTCATCCCAAATAATATTTGATTCTGGTGACCTTGAACTTCTTGCCCTAATTTCTATCAGCACTCATTTCTACTCATCTCTGAATGAATTAGCAGAAAGAGAGATCATTGTCTCTATTTTTGTGTTCTTTGCTTGGTCCCCAAATGTGAAAGAACTGAGGACTCTCTCTGTCTTTCTTACTCTTTATCTCACCTACTCTTAGGGCTTCAGTTTATCATCTGTCTGATAATGGCTCCCAAACTGGACTCTCTGGCCCAGACTTTTCTTCTTAGTCCTAGATCTACATTTCTATTACTTAAATTCTATAATCAAAAACATGTCTTATTTTTCTCTAATGAAACTTAATAGCTAGTAGTAGAAAATTTCAGATTAGTTTTGATTGATTCACAGTCTCCCCCTCTCCTAATTCTCTTTGAGATCACATTTAAGTTTCAGGGCCATAAATAAGCATGGTGGGTTGGAGGAGGTGGTAGAGTGCTATCTGATCTATGCCTGTTCTTATTGATGTCTGCTTTGCAGCCTCACTAATAGAGAAGGAAATGGCAGCCCACTCCAGTGTTCTTGCCTGGAGAATCCCAGGGACGGTGGAGCCTGGTGGGCTGCCATCTATGGGGTCGCACAGAGTCGGACACGACTGAAGCGACTTAGCAGCAGCAGCAGCAATGTTGATTCTGGACTTCCCAGGTGGTGTTAGTGGTAGAGAACCTACCTGCCAATGCAGGAGACATAAGAGATGGGTTTGATCCCTGGGTCAGGACGATCCCCTGGAGGAAGGCATGGAAACTCCCTCCAGTATTCTTGCTTGGAGAATCCCATGGACAGAGGGCCCTGGTGGGCTACAGTCCGTAGGGTCTCAAAGAATCGGACACCACTAAAGTGACTTAGCACAGTACAATGTAGATTCTCCTGGGCACCTACTGAGATGGCTGTATTTCTATCTGGTCTTCAGTACTCATTCAGCAGATCACTCTTTGGTCATATATGACATGGCCCTTTGTCATTTACCCAAAGTAGGTGTGAAAGTTTTCTGATTCTCTTTCATGCCAATATGGGGACATGGGAGATTGATGCCTTAATTTGTATTCTGCTAATACTAATCCAAATTTGTACAGGTCTTCAGATTTCACTTCTCTTAAATCCTCAATTTGGGTGATTTATTGTCCTTCACCAGTCTTCCCCCAATGGTTTTAATGTAGTGTAGAGACAGGGGTCTCCTGGGGAAGGAAAAGGCAACTTACTCCAGTATTCTTGCCTGGAGAATTGCATGGACAGAGGAGCCTGGCAGTCCACAGTCAATGGGGTCACTAAGAGTCGGGCATGACTGACTATCACTCAGGGACAGCGGTCTACTTCTCAGAGTCCCATCTGAATTTACAAAGATTAATCTTTTCTCTGATTCTTCTTCACAAGCCAAGAAAATTTTACTTCTTCCCCAGTAGGTAGAGAAGATAGACTGTCTGAGCTCAGATTTTACTATGCTTATAATTTAAGATTTTAACTTTATGTCCTTCATGCTGCTTTTGATCCTCAGAACTCAGGATTTCACTCTTTAAAAGCTTTTCCATCAACAACTTTATTTGTACTGTGTATTTCAAAGTCTATTTCAGAATGAAAAGCTAATTCTTTTTTTTTTTTCTTTTGCATTTTTGCTATAACCATCCAGCTCTGAGTGGATTAGTATACAATACCCTCACTAGAATCTGAATGCAGGCAATAAGCATGCTTACTATTTCAAAATATTATCCCACTTCTGAAATTACTGATTGTTTCAGGCTCCTGTGTTGTCAATAAGACCATCACCATTTGTCTTGTTTTATTGTTTCATTGACTCCTCTTTCTTGACTCCTCCATTTTTTCCCCTGTCTTATTGGAAATGAAATGTGACAATTCTCTATGAAAATTTTGCTCTGGTTGTCCCTTTTCTCCGGATCATTTTCCCACTGGTTCAATAAAGCTCTCAGTATCTCTCACTTGATTACTGCAGCAGAATCTTAATAGGTATGGCATTTACTAATTTCTATTCACTCCAACCCAGCCTCCTGCTTACTGTCAGCAATGTTTCTATAACACAAAATTGACAGTTTCATTTCTGTATAAAAATAATCTGTGTTGGACACACTAGATATTGAAAAAATGCAAGCTTCTTATTTTGGCTTAAACATTCCTTCATAATATGCCTTCAGTGCACATATACACACCTACCTTTCTTTGTTCTTCATGTCACAGTTCTCTCACTACTGAACTTCATTCTAGAACATGGGCTCCTTGATGCCTTTGTGCTTTGGGAAATAGTTATCTCTTTATTAGAAATGTCTTATTTTCTGTCTCTATACTCTGTCCCCTTATTTTTGTGAAAAATTCTCGTAATTAATTCCCCAGAATTCTAATTCATCTAATCTAATTCATCTATCATTGTCCTTATACCCTATTTAAATGCCTGATCATTCTACTCTAAATCTGAATAGGCTGTTAAGTTCATCAGGGCAGGTAGTTTTTCTGTCTTTTGACTGTTATGCTTTTAAGACTGATTACAGTGTCTGCTCCAAGAGTATGTATTGAATGAATAAACATAAGCCCACCTTGGTCTTATATCCCTGTGTTTCTATTTCTCTTTGATCATTGTCTTGTATCACTCTCCCTTTACCAATATGTCCTAATGAGTTTATTATCCTCACTGTTTCCATAGCATTTATCCTACTTGGCCACTCATTCTTTTCGAGGCATTCCCTTCCTTTAACTTTCAAACCTCATACTGTTCTCTTCTCTTTGTTTCCGGCTGCTGCTTATTTGGCTGCAGTGAAGGATTTTCCCTCTGTAAAAGTTCCCCTCCTCTTCCCCCTCCTTCTAAATTTGAACAGTCAGTGGGCTAAATCCTCTTCCATTCTCCATCTTTCTACATTTTTGGTGAATTCATCCTCACTCCTGACTTCATTTCTCAGTGATATATAGATTTATTTACATTAATCATATACATTAATGTAAAGTCCTGGCCAAGACCTTTCCTTTGAACCTTAGATCTATATATCCTGCCCATATATTATTTTCATGTGTTTTCTCACATGTATCCTCAAACATAAACTATTACTGCTTTAACTGTGTCCCCATCAAATTCATATGTTAAAGCCCTAAGCCCCAGTGTTTTAGAAGGTGATTGTATTTGGAGATAGGGTGTTTAAGGAGGCAATTAAGTTAAAATAAGATCATTAGGGTGGGCCTTAACTCAATATGACTGGTGTCCTTTTAAGAAGAGGAGATGAGAACACAGATGCACAGACTGAGGAAAATCATGTGAAGACACAGTTAGAGGGTGACAATTTGTAAGCCAAGGAAAGAGTTCTTGAAAGAATCCAGAGCTGCCAATATTTCATCCTTGGAATTCTAGCCTTGAGATCTATAAGAAAACTAACTTCTGTAAGACATTCAGTTTGTGGTATTTCATTTCCCAGCACTAGCATATTAGTTTGTTGTTGTATGGTCGCTAAATCATGTCCAACTCCTTGCAACCCCATAGACTAGCCCTCCAGGCTTCTCTGTCCATGAGATTTCCCAGGCAAGAATACTGGAGTGGGTTGCCATTTCCTTCTCCAGGGGATCTTCCTGACCCAGGGATCGAACCTGAATCTCCTGCATTGGCAAGCAAGTTCTGTACTTCTGAGCGACCAGGCAAGCCCAGCATACTAATACACATGCCCAAATATTGAATTCATTTATTTTACTCCAAACCAAATCTTCTTATCTTCCTTAATTTCAGTGGATGGCGCCATTGGGCACCCAGCTTTAGTAATCTGATTAAACATAGTAATTAATGTAGATTTACTCATATTCAACTTTTAGTTGCATCTTCATCATAAATATCTCTTTATCTCTAACCACTGCATCTCAATTTTAAGCAATTATCATCTGTCACTGATACTGTAGCTATAGCTTCTTAAGTTTTCTTCCACTATTTCGCTCTTATAAAACATTCTTTGTATTGGAGATTGTTTCACTTCAAATGAAAATTTAAACATGTTACTCTCCTACTTAAAACTCTTTATAACATCCAATTAGATTAATAGCTAAAACTCTTGAGGGCCTGCCTATCTCTCCAGGTTATTTTTGCATATTTTTCTTTTCAATTCCTTTCATTTCTCAAGTGTATCTTTCTCAGGACTTTTGCACATGAAGGTTTTTTGCTGTATGGAATCATCTTTCCTTCTCTTTCCTTTTCCCACGTTTATGCCACAGCTTTTTGATAAAAGTAACTTAGCTAGTATTTTTATGAGCTTTATTATGTTCCAGGTACTATCCTAAGCACTTTGCAATATTAACTTATTTACCTCATCATAAACCTACAAAGGATGTTCTATTATTATCTCAATTTCATCAGTTAAGAAATTGGGGTGCAGAGCAGTGAGAGAAGTTAAGTGACTCATTCAGGGTTACAAAGCTAGAAGTAGTGGAGCTTGGATTTAAACTTGGGGGAATATCATCAAAGGTTAGACCATTATTAGGAAAAAATATTTAATTCTCAAAATTAGGTCAAAGTAGTCAGTATGTGTGCTGTTAAGTCTCATCACAGTTGTAATGGGTTATGAATAAGTTGTAAAAATGAATATGTTGTTGAATGCAATCTCTATGAGATCAGGGACAATGTCTACCTTGGTAGCCATTGTATCTTTAAGTACTTTGTATGCTGTTGTGATAAGGATGACCATAAGTATTTGTTAAATGAAGGAACTGGGAGTGTTCTTAGAATAGAAACACTGACAGTGTAGCTTTGGCTCTTAGCAGAGACCTGGCCTATAGAAGATGTTCAATAAATCCACATTTGATTAATTATCAACTAGCTAGTGGTACAGCTGTGCTAAAATGTAATTCTATGTTATGCTGTCAACACCAAAAAAGTAGGAAAACATTTACTCTGATAAAGGGATAATGAGGCAAGGGGTGTCTATGGGTGAGGCATGGTGAGGTTTTAGAGGGCGACTATCTGAGCTATTTATCCCTTTTTTATTTTCCAAATGAATTCCCCATTTTAATTTGTTATAATGCATTACATTTGAAAATCTTGAGGCATGTATTGAAAACCTCCGTGCTTTTCTGATTCTCTCTCTCATTTATAATAGTCCCTAGTTTGTCTCTCTTTTTTCTAGCTCTTGTTTTCTTCAAGTTCAGTATTTTACATTTTTATGAAGTATAAGTATTATGCGGTCAGGGGCTGTCTTGGAATCTCTTTTACTTGTTATCTCTCCAAAGTTTCAGACTTTCGTCGGGGCTGAGGGCTTTGTAAACCATGGTTGTTTTAGTACAGAGCTTAAAGGAATGGCGGTGCTACTTCCCGGTTAATATTTCATTTCTTTCTCCTGCACCTATCTTATCTTCTCAAAACAATTAAGAAATGGCCCGGGGGTCCTATTCATAGATCTTCTCCATCCAAATAGGAGAGAGAAATAGCAAGGAATAGCTAGAGTGGTTCCACAACTCTGCGCTTAATGACTGCCTCTAAGAAATATTTAATATGTAAAGACTTTTAAAGTTTTTGGTAGAAAAGTTCAGAATCTTCCTTTAATTAGCACATGTATATTTAGAATAATGCATTTAGAGGATTTGGGCATGGTTAAAGTTTTTATTTCGTAAAGGAGATTGATCATTTTTAGAATGTTATTCAAATCATTTTACCTGTGCTCTGCAATGAGAGAAGCCACTGTAATGAGAAGCCCAAGCGCCTTAACTAGAGAGTAGCTCTTGCTCCCCACACTAGAGAAAAGCCCGCAGAGCAACAAAGACCCAGCACAGCCAAGAGTAAATGATAAAATAAATAAAATCGTAAAAAGTATTTACTGTTTTCTCTCCCCATTGCCAGGTTAATACTAATAATAGGAAAGACCCTTAAGCTATCTTATTAGAAGGATTTAAATAAGACCATTTAAATACTTTCAGTTCGATTCTACCTGTGTAACCTCAGGATTATGATAGCTTCCTTTTTAGTTGGATCCTAAGAGAAAGAATGCTGTGGCTATATCTTCTGAAGTTCAGGTTTAGTAGTCATTTTGTTTCTCATAGTCAACTAATAAGCTACATTCTGGCATCTTAATTCTTTTTAAAATTATTTTTAGTTGTAGGATGGTTGCTTTATAATGTTCTATTGGCCTCTGCTGTACAGCAATGTGAATCAGCCATAAGTATACATATATACCCTCCTTCTTGAATCTCCCTCCTACCCTACTCCCATCCCACCCCTAAGCCATCACAGACACCAGGCTGAACTTCCTGGGTTATTTAGCAACTTTTCACTAGCTATCTATTTTACACACAGTAATGTATATGTTTAATGCTACTCTTTCAATTCATTCCACCCTCTCCTTCCCACCCTGTGCCCACAAGCCCATTCTCTACATCTGCCTCTCTGTTCCTGCCCTGCAAATAGGTTCGTCTTACTTCTTAACCCATTTAATTGGCTTGATAATTTCAGAGACTAACAAAAATTATAGGAATTTTAAAGCAGAGAGCTAGTTTTAGAATTAGACAGCCAAAGTATCGTGCTTCTTGATTTCAATCAGGTTTCTCTTGGCTCTGTCATTCGTTTCATTTTTGTGGCTAAGGTTTTGACTTTGACAATCTGTTGAAGACTATGGGACTTCTCCCTAAGCACACACACACACACAGACACAACATACTCCTGTATACTCCATTTTGTATACAATTTCAAAGGGATATTAAGACCTTGAAGCTCATTCACAGATTTGAGAATTAATAACTTCTTTCAGGCAGTGGTTCTTACCTAAACCTCTAAGTGACACTGAAGATTTGATTGGGAATAACCCACCATCCCGCAAAAGAGGAGAGGTGTTCATCCTCTTTGGTCTACAGTCCTTGGGGGTGATTTTCCATAGTGATTGAAAGGTTAAGCACAGTTGAGTGGATTATTTCCCTTAGTCTTTTACTCACATGCAGCTGGAGTAGGAAGAGCATCTCCTGTCTTTCTGTGGTCAGAATTTGTCCCTTTTTAACTGGAGTCTGGGAGAGATAGGGATTGTTCCATTCTTACTGTGAATTTGTCATTGCACATACAGTCTTCAGCTGTCTTTTGTTCTCTTCCTCTGGCTTTTTACTGGTAGGGTAGTTCTATGTGTACTCTTCTAATCTGTTTTTCTACTTTTTGCACACACATTTATAACCACAAATAATACCATCAGATATAGTGCTTTTACTATGACAGTCATTATTCTGGCTGGCAGACACACATACACACACACACACACACACACACACACAACACATAATTTGATCTTCTCAACAGCCCTTTAAGGTAGATACTGTCATTGTCTACAAATTACTTGTATGAAAAAACAAGAAGTTTATTGGGTATAGGTTTTTCCCTACCAGCACTTTAAAGATGTTGCTTCCCTCTCTTCTTACGTGCATTGATTCTGATGAGAACTCTGATGTAATTCTTAGGTCTATTCCTCCATATGTCACATACCCCTTTTCTCTAGTTTCTTATAAGAATTTCTCTTTATCATCACTTTTTAGCAATTTGATTATGATATCCCTGGGTGCAATTTTCCTTTGGTTTCTTGTCCTTGTGCTCTGGTTTCTTTCTTGAGCTTCTTGGATATGTGGGTGAGTATTGTTCTTAAAGTTTGGAAAAATCTTGGCCATTATTTATGCAAATATTATTTTGGTTCTCCTCCTCTCTCTCCTAGTGATGTGAGAGAGACTCCAAGTGATGTTGTCACATAGCTCTCTGGTTCTCTTTTCATTAAAAAAAAACAAACAAACAAACAAAAAAAACCCTCCCCTTTTCTCTTTGTGCTTAATTTTGGATAGTTTCTATTGCTTAACCTTAAAGCTCAGTTATCTTTTCTTCCACTACGTCTAACCTTCCACTAATTCAGGCTAGTATATTTTTCACTTCAGATGGGTGGTTTTCATCTCTAGAAGTTCTATATAGATCTTTTAAAAATATCTTCTGTATCTTTAACTTTTCAAACACATTGAATTTAGTTATAAGCGATGTTTCAGTATCCTCATCTGCTAATTCTAGCTTCTGTGTCAATTCTGGATTTGTTATTCTCATTGTGGATTGTGTTTTCCTGTCTCTTGACAGGCATGGTATTTTTTTATTAGATTCCAGACATTATGAATTTTATCCTTTCTGGTGCTGGATAATTCTGCATTTCTATAAATCTTCTTCAGCTTTGTTTTTAAGTATTTGGGAGTAGTTTCTTTTCATTTGGATATGGGAAATTATAAAAATGATTTGTCAGGTAAATCTTATTCTTCACTAAAGAGGCAACAACTTCCTGAGTGCTCTTTCCACTGTCCTGTCAATTAAGAGATTTTACAGTCTTGCTGATCAGAGCCCACACTGGTCTTAGCCCTATGTGAGTGCTAGGTATATGCCCTCTAATCCTTTCCAATAGTTTTTCCTAGCCATGGATAATTTTCTCACCTATTTGCACTGAACAGTGCTCTGCTGAATGCTTGTGGGGACAGGGTGAGGTGGTAGAATGTGATCCTCTGCAGATCTTCAGGGTCTTCTCCCCGTGCAGCTCTGTCCTCTCCGGTGCATTGTCCTATGAAATCTGGCTGCCTAATCTCCCAGGAACCTCATCTATGTCTCTTTACCTCATGGAGTCATCTTAGTTCCTCTCTGTTACAGACTGAAATTTCTTTTGAGTCAGTAATCTGTGGCTCACCTCATTTGTGTCTTTTCTTGATTTTTTTTTTTTTTTCCCAAACTGTTTTAAGAGGGTGGGTAAAGGATAAATCTGATCACTGTCACTCCATCTTGGCTGGATGTAAATGAACTGGATGTTATTTTTGCTTTTTAATTAAAAATGTTGCATATATATTTTTCTGCTATGTAGATTCTTTTGAAATTTGCTTTTTCTACTCAATAATATATGTCAAGGTATAACTCTGCTGATTCATGTGGAATTAGCACACTCTTTTTAACAGTTGTTTAGTAAAAATATCACGATAATATTTATTTCCTTATTAGTGATTAGAATCATTTTAGAATCAGTTAGAGATGGCAATGGCACCCCACTCCAGTACTCTTGCCTGGAAAATCCCATGGATGGAGGAGCCTGGAAGGCTGCAGTCCTTGGGGTTGCTGGGGGTCGGGCACGACTGAGCGACTTCACTTTCACTTTTCACTTTACTGCACTGGAGAAGGAAATGGCGACCCACTCCAGTGTTCTTGCCTTGAGAATCCCAGGGACGGGGGAGCCTGGTGGGCTGCCGTCTATGGGGTCACAGAGTCAGACACGACTGAAATGACTTAGACTTAGCAGCATTAGTATAATTGGGCAAGTCAAATCTCTAAGTAGTTAGTGTTTCTTACCTCTAAAATGTTGACAACAATAGCAGGGTTTTTATGAGGATTATATAATGTTTGTCATGTTGTTCGCTTGGAGCAAAAAGTATGCAAATAGGCGCTTAGTAATTCTTAAATTATTTTAAGAGTTCTTTCTCTTCTTTTTCTTATTATGTTTTCATTCCTCTCCTCTTTTTCCTTCTTTACCTTGCCTTTTTGAATTCATTAAGTCAGGTGAACTGATTTGTTTTAAAAATCAAGTAAGTACCAATAAGTCAGGTAGTAGTCATTTTATGAGCATTTTATAAGATAAGCTGGAAAGAAAATCCAAATGAGGATAAATGGTTGGTTTAATTGAACTTTTTAGTTTTTATAAAGTTCTGGCCTTCTAAGACTCAACTTTTGTCCTAGTAGCAGAAAAATGTGAGGAAGACCCAGGGGAAAGGCCACAAATAATAGATCAAAGCAGTCTGGTTCCTTGGGGAGGTGGAAAAGCAGGACTCTAAATCATATTGCCAAGCTGAGCAGAGACTGCCTTTCTCTGCCTAATTTGCTCCTAGAGGAGCTAATTCTTTTTACATGTAGAAACCAAAGCTCCATAGATAAACACTGTGCTCTTTTGCCCCTCCCCTCATTTTTTCTTAGGCTTCATTAAAATTTTCTTATATCAGATCAAAGGGGAAAATGAAGGTATACATTAAATTATGCAGTTGCAATAACTTTCTACGTAGTTTCTTTACTGTCTGCATTTTCCTCCTTTTACTCACTCCTCGTTTTGTTGCTAGATTCATCTTCTTTAAGTGAACCTCACAGACACGGATTGAACACAAAAGTCTCAACTGTCTTTTAAGACTCTCTATGATGTGATCTATAAGATTCCTTACCATATTTATGTACTAGTGCTATCCTTTCTGTAACCTGCATTTCAACTAAATTAGACTGCTAGTGCATAGCTTCCCAGATGGCTAAGTGGGAAAGAATCCACCTGCAATGCTGGAGGTGCAAGAAATGTGGATTCAATCCTTGGTTTGGGAAGATCCCCTGGAGTAGGAAATGGCAACCCACTCCAGTATTTTTGCCTGAAAAATTCCATGGACATAGGAGCCTGGTGGGCTACAGTCCATGGAGTCACAAAAGAGTTGAACATGACTGAGCACGTTGAACACATGAACACGTAGCTGTTGCATATCATTACAAAGTCTATGTGCCCCACAAAAGCATAGGGACAATCCTACACTCTTGCCTAGCTGAGCAAACGCCCAAGCGGATGTTTCTTTCTCTAATTTGCACAAAAATGAGATAAGCCAGACACACTACACTATTTCCTTTTCCTGTGTCTTTGCTCATGCTTATTATCTTCCGTAGATCCCTTACCTCTTTTTTTTTGCCCAGTGAATTCCTTTTCATCTATTCCACTGAAACTTTCCAAGCATTAATAGTGAACTCCCACTATTCTTCATGTATTTAATCTTTTCTGTGATAATTTATTTATGGACCTTCCCTTTTAAGTCTCTCTTTATTTGGTTTTATATATTATGTCACTTTATTTTTCTTCCAAAAATCTAGCCTATATCTAGTCTCTCTAGACTAGTCATATTTGGACTTTTTCTGGGTTCTTTCCACCCTACCTTATAGCTTGATTCTTAAATTTATTATTTCTTAGATTCTCAGTCTTTGTCTTTTTCTGCTACTAGTCTGATTGATTCTGCCTGGTTGAGCTCATTTTTCAGCATGGCATCAACTCATATATATATGTCTTGGCTCTAAAATCTAAATGAACAATTCTGACATATAGACTTATGTCTCCTTCTGTTTACTTAGACATCTCTTCTCAACAAGCATATCCTAAATCAATATACCTAAAATAGTAGAATGTTGCTGTTGTTTAGTCACTAAGACATATCCAACTCTTGCAACCCAATGGACTGTAACCCTCCACTCTGCTGTCCATGGGATTTCGAGGCAAGAATACTGGAGTGGGTTGCCATTTCCTTCTCCAAGGGATCTTCCTGACCTAGGGATTGAACCCACATCTTTCTCTTCAAATCATTTCCCACCTATATTCCCTATTTTAGGCCCTGGTAGTATGATAGGCTAAATTCCCTGATTATTAATTGTCAGGTTATCTTGTCCCTCCTCTCTACATCTGACAGCCAACCAAGCATCAAGGCAATTCTACTTCTGAGTGTTTCTCTTAATTCTTCTCTCTTTTCTATTCCAATGGTTATTTCCTTAGTTCTAACATCATCATCTAGACCACTGAAAAACACTTGTAATTATCATACATTTCTTGTGCTGCTTGATACTTCATTCCAGATTCCACATTGCCACCCTAGTTGTCTTTCTAGAACATTATTCTATCATATCATCATCCTATATCCTAGCATCTGATCAGGAACACAAAACACTGACTAGTTGAATGCCCACTCTCCTAAACACAGTGCTAGATATTTCACATATATTTGTTATACCATGTAAAGGGCGCAATGATTCTGACAAGAAGATCATTTTATGTTGTATATCAGGAAAGCGAGGTTCAGAAAGGTTAAATAGTTTTCTCACACAGTTGTCACAAAGTAGTATTTCAAAGACAGGTTACTCATATTACAAAGCCCTTTTCCTCTAAAACTTACTGATACTTAAGAGTTCTGAACATCAATCCTAATATTTCATATTCTGAATGGCCTTGGCAAATCACTTAAGTTATGACAATATAAAACTCAGAGGGATTTTTTTTTTCTTGAGGAAAAATGAAACATGCTTGTAAATAAATGCCTCACAGGTGTAAATTATTCTTACAAATCCTTCAAGGCCCTGATGATATCTATTTTCTAAAGTTTTCTTGATTCACTAAATTGAATTCATTCCTATTTCCTCAGTGTATTCATTGCACTTGGTGTGTATCTCAGAGTTTATTGTATTTATTTTTATGTTTTTTCTTCATATACTGACACTGAGTCTTTTGAAGATAAAGTCATTGCAATATATACAGCACTTAACAAAGTGCTTGATAGAGTAAAATGAACACCATCTGCCCTCTAAATAAATAAATAAAAACCGTGTATTAAAATTAATGCATTGGCATAAAAGATATGAAAATCAGAAAACTATCTTGATTACCTGAAAAACTAGTAAAAGAAAATAACTCAATAAACAGAAGATCATATTTGCAGCTCAAATAGAAAGCATTTAAAATGTTTCTATTGCAGACATCTTAAGTTGTTCAATAAGAAACCATTTACTAAGGACAATTAAGAAAAAAGGCTCTTCCCTTCGTAATCTAAGCTACAATAGAAATAGAGCTTCCCCAGTGGGGTGGCTCAGTGGTAAAGAATCTGCATGCAAAGAAGGAGATGCAGAAAATGTGGATTCAATCCATGGGTCGGGAAGATCCCCTAGAGGAGGGCATGGCAACCCACCCCAGTATTCTTGCCTGGAAAATCCCGTGGATTTTTGCCAGAACAGCCTGGCATCCATAGAGTTGGGACATGAATGAAGTGACTTAACACACACAATAGAAATAATGTGCTGTTTGTTCTCAGGTCGCTAAAGGTCCATGATTACAAGCATGGAAATCTAGGGTATTTTCAATACTTCAACAATTTTTTGAAACTGTTGAATTCCCTGGATTAGAATAACTGGCAAATAAAGCTTTTCTTTTTTTTTTTTTGCTCTGGGCCAAAAATAAAGAAGCACATTTTGAAGTTAAGAAGTAATGAATGGCAACATCATGGAAATTATTGGACCAAGTTAATGTATCAAATACTTTGACTAGACCTACTAGTCAGACGGTCACTATAATGAAATGAACTTGTCCTTTGGATGATCAACTTTGGATAAAGTGCTGAGTGATGGTCAAAATTGGTAACTACTAGCACTGAAACTTGCTTATTGTCTGGATTTAATTTCATTATTATTAGTAAAACTTATGCAGTATTATAAATAATATTATGAACTCAAGAGTATAAGCAAAATTTTGAAAGAGTGTAAGAGAAGTCAAGTGGGCCTTAGGAAGGATCAGTATGAACAAAGTCAGTGGAGGTGATGGAATTCCAGTTGAGCTATTTCAAATACTAAAAGATGATGCTGTGAAAGTGCTGCGCTCAATATGCCAGCAAATTTGGAAAACTCAGCAGTGGCCACAGGACTGGAAAAGGTTAGTTTTCATTCCAATCCCAAAGAAAGGCAATCCCAAAGAATGTTCAAACTACTGCCCAATTACACTTATCTCACACACTAGCAAAGTAATGCTCAAAATTCTCCAAGCCAGGTTTCAACAGTATGTGAACTGTGAACTTCCCAATGTTCAAGCTGGATTTAGAAAAGCCAGAGGAGCCAGAGATCAAATTATCAACATCTGTTGGACTATCAAAAAAGCAAGAGAATTCCAGAAAACCATCTATTTCTGCTTTATTGACTATGCCAAAGCCTTTGACTATGTGGATCATAACAAACTGGTGAAAAATTCTTCAAGAGATGGGAATACCAAACCACTTTACTTGCTTCCTGAGAAATTTGTATGCAGGTCAAGAAGCAACAGTTAGAACTGGGCATGGAACAACAGACTGGTTCCAAATTGGGAAAGGAGTATGTCAAGGCTGTATACTGTCAGCCTGCTTATTTAACTTATATGCAGAGTATATCATCCAGAATGCCAGGCTGGATGAAGCACAAGCTGGAATCAAGATTGCTGGGAGAAATATCAATAACCTCAGATATGCATATGGCATCACCCTTATAGCAGAAAGCAAAGAAGAACTAAAAAGCCTCTTGATGAAAGTGAAAAAGGAGAGTGAAAAATTTGGCTTAAAACTCAACATTCAGAAAACTAGATTATGGCATCTGGTCCCATCACTTCATTGCAAATAGATGGGGAAACAATGGAAACAGTGAGAAATGTTATTTTATTGGGCTCCAAAATCACTACAGATGGTGACTACAGCCATGAAAAACAAAAACAAACAAACAAAAAAAAAACACACAACTCTTCTTCCTTGGAAGAAAGCTATGACCAACCTAGACAGCATATTGAGAAGCAGAGACATTAGTTTGCTAACAAAGGTCCATCTAGTTAAAGCTGTGTTTTTTTTTCCAGTAGTCATGTATGGATGTGAGAGCTGGACTATAAAGAAAGCTGAGCACCAAAGAATTGATGCTCTTGGACTGTGGTGTTGGAGAACACACTTGAGAGTCCCTTGAACTGCAAGGAGATCCAACTAGTCTATCCTAAAGGAAATCAGTCCTGAAATCAGTTCAGGACTGCTGCTGAAGCTGAAACGCCAATACTTCAGCCACCTGTTATGAAGAACTTACTCATTGGAAAAGGCTCTGATGCTGGAAAAGACTGAAGGGGACAAGAGAAGATGAGATGGTCGGATGGCATCACTGACTTGAGGGACATGACTCTGAGTAAACTCTGGGAGTTGATGATGGACAGGGAGGCCTGGCATGCTGCAGTCCCTTCAGTTGCAGAGTCGGACACGACTGAGCAACTGAACTGAACTGAACTGATAAGAAAAACAGTGTTAACAGTCAATAAATGTAGTTTTGTTGGTAGACTAATTCCTTTCAGATAATGTTGTCCACAGCTAAAAAGAAATAATGGAAATTTAGTAATGAAAATATTGATAACTTTTCTCTGAAAGTACATAGAGGGCCTAACAAATTCATTTTCACTAAGTGAATACAGTCAGGTGTAAGTATGCAGATGAAGATATTTAACATTGCCAGCGTCTTAGAAACCTCCCTTAATGCACTCATCTACTACTTATCTATGTATGAGGTCCAGAAGCTGTGTGTTCTATCCCTGGGTCAGGAAGATTCCCTGCAGGAGGGCATGGCAACCCACTCCAGTATTCTTGCCTGGAGAATCCCACAGACAGAGGAGCCTTGAAGGCTGCAGTCCATAGCGTCGGACAGACTCGGATACAACTGAAACGACTTAGCACAGCACGGTATTACTTACCTACTGACCCTGCCTCCACTGCAGCCAAAATGTAACCATTATTCTGATTTTACTCTAAGTTTAACACCACAGGGTAGATTTTCCTCTTTGTGTGCTTTATTAAAGCAAGTAATACAGTATGTATTTTTGTGTCTGGCTCTTTACACTCCATTTTATGTTGTGACATTCATCCACTTGATGGCATATAGTGGTAGTGTGCCCTTAATCATTATTTTATAGTATTTCATTGCTTGAAAATACACTTTAGAAATTTTATTTTATTATTGATGGAATTTGGGCTTCTTCTGTTTCTGTTACTGGCAAGGCTACTAGGAACATTCTCATATGTGTTTGCTATTGCATATTGATACACAGTTTGGTTGAATACAAAATTAACAATGGACTGTGAGGCAATAGGAAGGCATGTGGTCAGAACTGGTAGACTTTGCCATTTTTTAATGTGGTTTTACCAATTATCACTTCAATTAGCAGAGTGTGTGTGTTAGTTGCTCAGTTGTATCTAACTCTTGGCAACTCCATGGACTATAGACCACCAGGCTCCTCTATCAGTAGGATTTTCCAGGCAAAAATACTGAAGTGGGTAGCCATTCCCTTCTCCAGGGGGATCTTCCTAACCCAGTGATTGAACCTGGGTCTCCAGAATCACAGGCAGATTCTTTACTGTCTGAACCACCAGAGAAGCCTAATGACCAGAGTATAAGAGTTTAAAGTATTCTACATCCTAACACTTGATATTTTCAGATCAATTACTATAATTTCAGCCATCCTGGTAAGTGTATGGTAGAATCTTACTGCTAATTCAGCCACCATTTCTTTACTCATCTCCTCTCAATTCCTTGTGGTTTAGTATTTATAAGAATCTCATGATTCTGTGTCACTGTTTGTTTCTCTCACTTCTACTTTTTTTAGCTTAATGCCTGTAACCAAGTATCATGTATTTTTGTTGTTATTCATTAATTGCTTTTTACAATAATTTAAATATCAGCTTTGAATTACTGGACAAACAATAGTTTGTCCTGCTTTATTTGGTGATATTGATCTGCTAAAAATTTTATAGTCAAGTTTTGTGTTTGTGAAGTATGTACTAATTTTTAATAAATATTCTCCATGTACTTTTCCAAACTAATTCAGGAATTGTCATTTACTTGCCTCTAGCATTTTCTTCTCTTTCGGAGAAGGCAGTGGCAGCCCACTCCAGTACTCTTGCCTGGAGAATCCCATGGGTGGAGAAGCCTGGTAGGCTGCAGTTCATGGGGTTGCGAAGAGTCAGACACGACTGAGCGACTTCACTTTCACTTTTCACTTGCATGCATTGGAGAAAGAAATGGCAACCCACTCCAGTGTTCTTGCCTGGAGAATCCCAGGGATGGGGGAGCCTGGTGGACTGCCGTCTCTGGGGTCGCGCAGAGTTGGACACGACTGAAGCGACGCAGCAGTAGCAGCATTTTCTAATGATGTGTGAGACACAGAAAGCTAACCAAACCCTTCATCCAAGAAGATGCTGCCATTTCTACATACCCCATGAAACATGAGTAGAAAGGTTATGAGTTTTTAAGATGTGGTTTCTTCCCCATTGTGTCTTCCCTTTCCAGTAATATCAAAACTCAACATGATGACATTAGAAGATGGTGGTGCCATAGATGGTGCAGCTTAGTTCTCTGGAGAAGGAGAGACATCCACAGATCAGGAAAATTTGCTCTGAACTTTACAGAAGTGAGTAATAAACTTCTAATGTGATTAGGCCACTTAAAATTTGTGAGTTCTTGCCATATGACCCAGGAATCCCACTGCTGGGCATACACACTGAGGAAACCAGAATTGAAAAAGACACGTGTACCCTAATGTTCACCGCAGCACTGGTTATAATAGCCAGGACATGGAAACAACCTAGATGTCCATCAGCAGATGAATGGATAAGAAAGCAGTGGTACATATACACAATGGAGTATTACTCAGCCATTAAAAAGAATACATTTGAATCAGTTCTAATGAGGTGGATGAAACTGGAGCCGATTATACAGAGTGAAGTAAGCCAGGAAGAAAAACACCAATATGGTATACTAATGCATACATATGGAATTTAGAAAGATGGTAACGATAACTCTGTGTGTGAGACAGCAAGAGACACAGATGTACAGAACAGTCTTTTGGACTCTGTGGGAGAGTGCGAGGGTGGGATGATCTGGGAGAAGGCACTGAAACGTGTAAATTATCATATATGAAATGAATCACCAGTCCAGGTTTGATGCATGATACGCGGTTCTCAGGGCTGGTGCACTGGGATGACCCAGAGGGATGGGATGGGGAGGGAGGTGGGAAGGGGGTTCAGGATGGGGAACACATGTACACCCATGGTTGATTCATGTCAATGTATGGCAAAACCAATTCAATATTGTAAAGTAAAAAAAAAAAAAATCTAAGTAAAAAATAAAAATAGTAATCATCTCCCCCCCACAAAAAATAGAATTTTTGAGTTCTTGTTACATCAGCTAGCTTGTCTTTAATTAATGTGAAAATTGGACCCTTGAAAATTCCTTCTACAATAATAATTAAAACATGTGTCATTGGCTTAATAATCATGAGATGGTAAGAAAATGTATGTTGCAGGCTGGCAAAATGGAGTGGCAAAACATTTGGTGAAGTTATAACTGCTTAGAAGTCAATCAATCATGGGCAAAATCTGAAGCTCTAGAGGTACAGACATCTAATTGTGCATTAATTGCATCTTACTGCATTTGGCATTGTATTACAAAGCAACATAAAATAGGAAGAACTGGCAGTTTGAAAGCATAAATAAAAGGAGATAGAAAGATTCCAGAAATCCTGGTGGCTCAGTGGTAAGGAATCCACTTGCCAAGAGGAGATGCAGTTTCAATTCTTGGGTTGGAAAGATTCCCTAGAGAAGGAAATGGCAACTCACTCCAGTATGCCTGGGAAATCCCATGGACAGTGGAGCCTGGTGGTCCATGAGGTTGCAAAGAGCTGGACACTGCTTAGCGAGTTAACGACCAGGAGTTGGAAAAACTGCTGGAAAACTGGAAACACTACTTCTATACCCACAAACAGTAAGAAACGAGACTTTAAAAAGCTTAGGGCAACAAAGAGTTATTAAGATTTTTCAGGTAAACAAGCCTGTGACAAAGATCAGACAATAGAAATTTTCTTCTCAATCAAGTATAATGTATCAGATGGCTTCAAGGTAGATACTACTGAGGTGTGAGAAAATGGCATGGGAGTGAGGAAGTAAAGAAATTAGGTAGTCTACAAAATTATACCCAGGAAAATAATTTGGTTACTATCACATGGAACTGTCTGGAAACAGATAAGTCAGAATCTGCTAAGATTTTGAGGGATAGGTCTGGAGCCAGTGATAAGAGACAGCAATGGGCAAGAAAGTTCCTACCAGAGATTATAGTCTAATCTGGGGAAATCATCTCTTACCTGAAAAAGGTGTTAATAGTGCCTACTCATCTGGAGTTAATTGTTGTGACTATTTTGTTTTCCACTTTTTTTTCCTATTTGAGATTTTTATTACAGTTTTTCTATCCCTGCTCCGCTATTGTCTATTGAGAGAGATGTGGCATGGTAGAAGAGGAGAAAAAGAAGAAAGAGAAGAGACAGAGAGTGAAAGAAAGAATATGGAAGTACGATGACTAGAAGCTATTTTATTAATTTATAGAAGGACTATGAGGAGCCACATTTAGATTTGGTGAAGAATGTTAAAGAATGTTGCATTCCACCAGGATGTTCAGAACTTTGACCGGGGTAATTTCTGAGTGGACTTTAGATGATGTCCCTCAGGGCAAGTTTGATTTGAAGAAAAGATGGCCAGAGGGGTGGACTATTTTAAAGAAAAGTAGTACTCTCCGTCTAAAATTGTACTCCTCATTCCATGGTATGGGGTTGTTGCTGGAATGTGGTTTCACAGCTAGCAAGTACTTCCATCAACTTTTAAAGTTCACTTATAAGTCAGGATTTCAAAAAACCCGGCATGCTTTCTTCACTTGCTTTTTCATCTTCTGCCAACTTGATATAGGGGAATGAGACAAAATTAAAGCCGTATATGGAGATGGCAGGGCTTCCCTGGTGGCTCAGAGGTTAAAGTGTCTACCTGGAATGCAGGAGACCCAGGTTTGATCCCTGGGTTGGGAAGATCCCCCTGGAGAAGGAAATGGCAACCCACTCCATTACTCTTGCCTGGAGAATCCCATGGAGGGAGGAGCCTGGTAGGCTACAGTCCATGGGGTCGCAGAATAGGACATAACTGAGTGACTTCACTTCCACTTACTACTTGGAGGTAAAGTTATGACCAACCTAGATAGCATATTGAAAAGCAGAGAGATTACCTTGCCAACAAAGGTCCGTCTAGGCAAGGCTATGGCTTTTCCAGTGGTCATGTATGGATGTGAGATTTGGACTATGAAGAAAGCTGAGTGCTGAAGAATTGATGCTTTTGAACTGTGGCATTGGAGAAGACTCTTGAGAGTCCCTTGGACCTCTAGGAGACCCAATCAGTCAATCCTAAAGGAGATCACTCCTGGGTGTTCATTGGAAGAACTGATGCTGAAGCTGAAACTCCAATGCTTTGGCCACCTCATGCGAAAAGGGTTGACTCCTTGGAAAAGACTCTGATGCTGGGAGGGATTGGGGGCAGGAGGAGTTGGGGATGACAGAGGATGAGATGGCTGGATGGTATCACTGTCTTGATGGACATGAGTTTGAGTGAACTCTGGGAGTTGGTGATGGATAGGGAGGCCTGGTGTGCTGCGATTCATGGGGTTGCAAAGAGTTGGACACCGCTGAGTGACTGAACTGAACTGAACTGATGAAGACAATAAAAAGATCAGTGGTTACCAGACATTAAGGGAGTGGGTGGGATGAACAGGTAGACAGCAGAGGATTTTCAGTTCAGTGAAAATATTTTGTACAATGATATCAATGTACAATATCATTGTACAATAATACAATGGCAGATACATGTTATTATACATGTGTCAAAACTCATAAAATATACATCAAGAATGAGCTGTCATGTAGAATATAGACAGGGTAGCAATGATGCTTTAAGGTGGATTCATCATTGCAACAAATGCAGCACTCTGGTCAATAATGGAGGAGGTGGCAATAATGGAGGAGTCTGTGTGTATGTTGACAGAGAAGGTATGTGGGAACTCTGTGTACTTTCTGCTCGAATTCATGGTGAACCTAAAATCTCTATAATAATCAAGTTTATTAATTTAAAAAATGAAAAAGTACAGAAGAAGAAGATATGTTTCGACTTGATAGCAGTTTGTATAAAATATCCTGAGGTTTCCCCACTGACCACAAATTCAATGTGAACGAAAAACGGTGATGTTATTAAGGGAAAAAACAAAGATCCCATTCAGTTCAGTTCAGTTCAGTCGCTCAGTCATGTCTGACTCTTTGCGACTCCATGAATCGCAGCATGCCTCCCTGTCCATCACCATCTCCCGGAGTTCACTCAGACTCACGTCCATCAAGTCTGTGATGCCATCCAGCCATCTCATCCTCGGTAGTAGCCTTCTCCTCCTACCCCAAATCCTTCCCAGCATCAGAGTCTTTTCCAATGAGTCAACTCTTCGCATGAGGTGGCCAAAGTACTGGAGTTTCAGCTTCAGCATCATTCCTTCCAAAGAAATCCCAGGGCTGATCTCCTTCAGGATGGGCTGGTTGGATCTCCTTGCAGTCCAAGGGACTCTCAAGAGTTTTCTCCAACACCACAGTTCAAACGCATCAATTCTTCAGCGCTCTGCCTTCTTCACAGTCCAACTCTCACATCCATACATAATCACAGGAAAAACCATAGCCTTGACTAGACGGACCTTAGTCAGCAAAGTAATGTCTCTGCTTTTGAATATACTATCTAGGTTGGTCATAACTTTTCTTCCAAGGAGTAAGTGTCTTTTAATTTCATGGCTGCAATCACCATCTGCAGTGATTTTGGAGCCCCCAGAAATAAAGTCTGACACTGTTTCCACTGATTCCCCATCTATTTCCAGTGAAGTGATGGGACTGAATGCCATGATCTTCGTTTTCTGAATGTTGAGCTTTAAGCCAACTTTTTCGCCCTCCTCTTTCACTTTCATCAAGAGGCTTTTTCGCTCCTCTTCACTTTCTGCCATAAGGATGGTGTCATCTGCATATCTGAGGTTATTGATATTCCTCCTGGCAATCTTGATTCCAGCTTGTGTTTCTTCCAGTCCAGCGTTTCTCATGATGTACTCCGCATATAAGTTAAATAAGCAGGGTGACAATATACAGCCTTGATGTACTCCTTTTCCTATTTGGAACCAGTCTGTTGTTCCATGTCCAGTTCTAACTGTTGCCTCCTGACCTGGATACAGATTTCTCAAGAGGCAGGTTAGGTGGTCTGGTATTCCCATCTCTTTCAGCATTTTCCACAGTTTATTGTGATCCACACAGTCAAACGCTTTGGCATAGTCAATAAAGCAGAAATAGATGTTTTTCTGGAACTCTCTTGCTTTTTCCATGATCCAGCGGATGTTGGCAATTTTATCTCTGGTTCCTCTGCCTTTCTAAAACCAGCTTGAACATCAGGAAGTTCACGGTTCATGTATTGCTGAAGCCTGGCTTGGAGAATTTTGAGCATTACTTTACTGGCATGTGAGATGAGCGCAATTGTGCGGTAGTTTGAGCATTCTTTGGCATTGCCTTTCTTTGGGATTGGAATGAAACTGACCTTTTCCAGTCCTGTGGCCACTGCTGAGTTTTCCAAATTTGCTGACAAAAAAATGCAAAAAAGATCCTATTGTAGTTTTGATTAAATAAAAAATGAGGAAATAATAGACATATTTTAACAATAAGTTTTTATCCAGTTACATTTAGTACTTAGTACTAGACTGTATTTTTAAAAGAGACTTTTTTTATAAATGATATTGTTGATTGTTTATCATTTAATTGTGGGAGATTATTCAGCCTTGTCACTTGAGAAATATTTGAGTGAATTGAAAACATATGTCTTGAAAAATTGATAACACAAAAAGATAATATTTGAATTCTAAGATTCAAAATTATCATAGAAACTGTATTCACTGTAGCTTCAAATGTCGGAATTTGCTTTAATTCATAGACATTAGAATAAATTTTTAAACCTGTCTCTGGAGGGTCTTTCAGAAAGACTTGTTTTGCAAAGTATTGAGAAATCAGTCATGGAAAACCCACAAATAGATCTCAAATAATTCTGCACCAGAATGGTTGCAGTGATCATTTCTTTTTGAGTAAGTTAGACTAGGTGAGCTCCAAGGTAGTGGTTCTTAAACTTCACTATATTCATGGCATCTTTAGTACGTCAGGACACGGCATTTGTGTCATACAGTGTGATGAACTGGTAAGACAGGTTATGGCTGGAGACAACTTGCTGGAACTCAGTTCACTATATCCCTGTTGGTGGAGAAACACTGTCTCCACCTTTCTCTAACTGAACGGTGGGCACCATGATGCTGTGGCACATGAGTTGAAAGAAGATTGCTCAAAAATTGTATCCAAGTGTAAGAATGAATGATTCTTCACAAGAAGATGGAAGTATTTGAGAAAACGGTTTGTTTCCTCAACAAGAAATGGCTTCTATATCAGAGACTACGTAATAGAAAATAGAACAAATACAGATAAAGCACTTCTTTATGCTTCCAGTTCTTATATCACTGAGACTCTCCTGCGATCCTTAAATTTGGCATTGAGCAAACTATTCTGTATTCTGGTCATTCTGAGAACTTGCCTTATAAATCAGGGTACTTCATAAAATGTCAGTTGGTTTTTAAAATCTGTGTAAAGAAGTAAAGAGAAGCAAATCAGAATATTTGGTCTACAGCAAAGATTTCAGGGCTTTTGCAAATGAAAACATTTTGGACACAATGCCAGAATAAAAAAAATGATAATATTCTTTCCTGAGGGAGTAAGCTGAGTATCAAGATCTTGGTCTCTGTCCATGTCAGTCTGTCTCTCATTTCTGTCTCTATTTCCATTATGAATTTTTAGCTGCTAAGGTCTAAGTTTTACTTCAGCTAGAAGAGTTATGACTGCTTATGGAGAATCTTTCATTATCACATTATCACAATGTTGCATTGTGATAACTGGTTTGTGGGTACACATCAAGGGAAATTACATAACACATTCGACTGTGAGCTCAATATTAATCCACTAAGGAAGACTTCCTTGTTAAAGGACTTTTTATCTTTTCCAAAAACATAATTTCTTGGATTTCAACGATTTCATGACATCTTTTACAGTGAGCGAAGGAGATGTAGAATCCTGTCAGAAAGAAAAAACTCCTATTCCATACCCAATGCAATGTAAAGTTTGTTACATTACAATTCATTTACTCTTCAGTTATCAGTCATTTATTTAGAACTTATTCTGTGCCCATTTGTGTAAGTTGTTGGGAAGGAGAGGTGAACAAGAAATAATCCTTGTCCTGAAAGAATCTGTCTATGCTCTAATTGAGGAGATAGATATGCTATACATTCTGATGTTTTCCATATAATGTAAGAATTATTCTGAGTCTGTGTCTTTGAGATTGTGCACATGATGATAAGAGTCCATATAGGATGATTCTGAGGAACACTGTCACAAATCACATTGAGCCTGAGCTATGTGCTAAATTTTATTCAATAACTCATTGAACTATTCTTTCATATCACACTTTCTGATTATTCCCAAATATCAAGGCAAGTCTGATCTCAGCCCTCATTATTTTATGTGTGTTTCTGTTTAAAGATATTTTATTTTATATATATTGTTGATCCATTAAGATTGAATTCATGGTCAATAGTACAGTAACTCATGCCTCATGAAATTCATCTAACATCTTTATTTTCTTTGTAAGGAAAACCAAAGCATTCTAGTGCTTATGAAAACTTTATAGAATTATAAAGATATTTGAGGGCCATTTTAAGTCAGTGAAACCACCAACAGAGAGCATAAAAATAAGAATAATATGACACTAAACAGGCCCTGAAAAAGAAACTTGTTTTCAATATGAAAGCTGAAAGAAGAAGGCAGAGTATCACCTTGTTCAGTTTCAGCTGGGAAATTCAAATTTTTCTTCTCTATATGTGTCTCTGGACGACCACAAAAGCACTGAGAGTGTTGCTTTGAAGTTACAAATAAGTTTTATCCAGTGGTTAATTTCTCAAATATAGACTCCATGAATGATAAAGATTTACTCTGTTTGAAACTATTATTGTGTTCATGAAAGTTTAGAATTATTACGTGAAAGTGAAAGTGAAAGTGAAGTCGCTCAAGTTTTATCCAGTGGTTAATTTCTCAAATATAGACTCCATGAATGATGAAGATTGACTCTGTTTGAAACTATTATTGTGTTCATGAAAGTTTAGAATTATTACATGAAAGAAAAAGTGAAAGTGAAAGTGAAGTCGCTCAGTCGTGTCCGACTCTTTGCGACCCCGTGGACTGTAGCCTACCAGGCTCCTTCCTCCATGGGATTCTCCAGGCAAGAATACTGGAGTGGGTTGCCATTTCCTTCTCCAGGGAATCTTCCCAACCCAGGGATCAAACCAGAATCTCCCGCATTGCGGGCAGACGCTTTAACCTCTGAGCCACCAGGGAAGCCCTAATTATTACATCTTTCTAGTGAATTTTACTTTTTAGAAATAAGGGGTGACTCTATTTCTTATAGTTTTGTCCTAAAGTTTGTTATATTTGATATTGTTGATGCTGTATCAGCTGCCTTTAATTCAGTCAGTTCAGTTCAGTCACTCAGTTGTGTCCAACTCTTTGTGACACCATGGACTGCAGCATGCCAGGTTCCCTGTCCATGACTAACTCCCAGAGCCTACTCAAACTCATGTCCATTAAGTCGGTGATGCCATGCAACCTGCTCATCCTCTGTCACCCCCGTTCTCCTGCCTTCAATCTTTCCCAGCATCAGGGTCTTTTCCAATGAGTCAGTTCTTTGCATCAGGGTAAAGTATTGGAGCTTCAGCTTCATCATCAGTCCTTCCAATGAATATTCAGGGCTGATTTCCTTTAGGATTGACTAGTTGGATCGCCTTACAGTCCAAGAGACTCTTAAGAGTCTTCTCTGACACTACAGTTCAAAAGCACCAATTCTTCAGCACTCAGGTTTCTTTATAGTCTAACTCTCACATCCATACATGACCACTGGGAAAACCATAGCTTTGACTAGACAGACCTTTGTTGGCAAAGTAATGTCTCTGCTTTTTAATATGCTGTCTAGGCTGGTCATAGCTTTTCTTCCAAGGAGGAAGTGTCCTTCAATTTCATGGCTGCAGTCACCATCTGCAGTGATTTTGGAGCTCAAGAAAATGATATCTCTCACTGTTTCCATTGTTTCCCCATCTATTTTCCATGAAGTGATGGGATCAGATGCCACAATCTTAGTTTTTTGAATGTTGAGTTTTAAGCCTGCTTTTTCACTCTCCTCTTTCCCTTTAATTGACTTATACTAATCTTTTTTACATTCAACTTTTCTATGTCCTTGGATTTTAAATTTGTTTTTTATAAATAGCTTTTGGTTGAATTTTCTAAAATAGCAATCTGAAAAAAAAGTCTCAGTCCTTTAACTGGAAATTTTATCTGCTTTAAATTGCTGTAGTTATTAAATATTTGGATTCATTTCTATCCTCTTATTTTGTACTTTTTGTTTTTTCCATTTCTAAATTTATATTTTCCCTCTATATATTTTTAATTTCATTTTGTATCTTCATTTGTACTGATGAAACTTTTTTCTTTGTATTGTCCTCATTCTATTTTTCTTCTTTTAATTGTATATAGAAATAATTTTAGCTATTTAGTCAAGTTATTTAGTGTTTATAAGATCAATCAGATTTTTTGTTTTATCTTGGATCAGTTTAGAGACGCATCCATTTCTTTTCTTGAAATTGTTCCCAGGCTATTTTACCATGTTTGTTCTATTTAGGGAAGATAAAATGGGACCAGCCACCAACATTTGACCACTATCTTTATTAGAATTCTTAGATCAAAAAAAATTTTACTTTATTATTTTTGGAGAGGAGTCTAATAATGATTTTTCTCTTTGGGGTAAATGCTGAGTTGTTTTCTATGCTCCATGACTGGGAAAGTGGGTAGTGAGTTGAGGATTACAGTTATTCCATGTGCAGACTTTGTAGGAATTCATGGTATCACCTATTCTTTCATTCACACATAGACTGAGCTCAGAGATTTTTCTGAATTCTGATGGGTAGAATGGCTCCCTCTTCCATTTGCAGTTGCTTCATTCCACATGCTGAATTACAATTTCTCCAACCTGTTTCGGATGTCAATATATTTTTATCGTTGACTTCTCTTCACTTTTTTTTTCATTACTAGAATATGTTGATTCTTTTTTCTTTTGGTAATTATATGTTTTAACAAAGCTAAATACATTTTCTTTGTCTGAAATTTTGAAGGCTCAATATTTACTGAAAATAAACTCTATTATTTTTATCTTAGTTGTGTCTGACTCTTTGCAACTCCATGGACTAAAGCCCACAAGGTGATGTACATTTAAGTAAACTTGGAATACAGAGAAAATTAGAAAATATACATACAAAATTGTAATCTAGAGATAATCATGGTTAATATTTGTGCATTCCTCTTATATCTCTAGTGTACATTTCAAGAATTCTGGGGTAAGCCAGAGCTCAGATTCAAAGGGTAGATTGACATGTAGATTCACAATTTTAAAAATCCACCTTTACCAGTAACTAGATGAGTGGTCTTAGGCAAGTTTCTAAATTATTCTAGTCTTTGTTTCTTTTCTGTACAATGGAAATAATAATATCTCATTGAATTATTGGGAGCAAAATACTTGGAAGACTGCCAAGCACAAAATAAACACTAGATACATTTTATTTATTTTTTTATCCCTTTTACCTATGAGATTTAAAATAGGAGCTACTATCTTTGTATGGATCATAGTCAAGTGGTTACTGACATGGAAGGATAAACTGACTAGAAGAGATGAAGAAGAACCATTCTGTGGTGTGTAAAACTCTGACTCCAACTGTTTTTTACATGTGTTATATTCTTTGTGCTTCTGTGGCTCATTCTCTTCTTCCTGGGTCTGTGTTAGGTGAGCTGAATTCTTTTTGCTTGTGCTACTCTAATTTACAGGTTTCTTCCAAAGAGTCAAACCAGAGTCTTGACAAATACATTCATTACCTGCATATTAATGTAACAGAGCCACACAATTTGTTTTTGTTTTTGGATTGCCTGCTTTATTGTAATATTCACTTTATTGTGGTGATCTGGAACCTAAAAACTAACCCAAAATATCTACATGTTATGTCTGAATAAAGATGAAATATTTGTTACTTATTATCCTTAGGATATATATATATATACATATATCGCTATTTTGGTTACTTGGAAACTGAAAAAAAGTGAGATTATTCCAAAAAAATACTTTAGGGATACCTAATACTAGTTGAGACTAGGGGAGAAAAGAAACCTAGGGGAATCAAAAGAACAAAGCCAGATCTTCATTATAATAAGACAGCTAGGGAGGATGAATTCTTTCTAAAGTAAATTATTAATAACATCACTATCTTTTGAATGGAGGATGGAAGTGTGAAATTTTATCAGCTAAAAGTTGAGTTACAGTCATATGATGTAAATATAAAAGAAATTTTCTCATATATTGATGCTCTCTCTTATCAGGATCAGACAATTAAACACTTAAGGGAATAGACAGAGATGAACAAAAGAAGGTGAAATTGATAACTACAAGAAAGATCTTAAAGACTTAAAAGAAAAAGTTATACTATTGCAAGGCAGCCTATCAGAGAAAGAAGTTAAGACGACCAAAATTGAATTATTTGGTCTGCCTAGTCAGTACACTCTGTGTATTTGTTTTTGACATTTACATAATCCTTAAAGAAGTATTTGATGAAATTGTCTTAATATTTTTATAGCACACCTCTTGGGAAGATCTCAAAGAATATTTAAGGAAGCTGTGCAGAGACATAGTATACTGGACTATTTAATTCCTAAGTCTTAGCTCTTTCATTGCATTATGAGTTGGTTTCTTACTTGATAATGACATTTTTATAAATCCTAAAATAACTGAAGCCCAGTTACATTTGGACATATATTGTGTTAACAGTTAAAAAAAATAGTGATAGAAAAAGGAATAAGCAAAAAGACGACAGTTGTTCTCAACAATTCTTAATGTGCACCTCAACACTGACAGAGAAATCTTAAATGATCCTTGACCAATAGAACCACACATTAAGCACTTTATGCATGTGTGCTAAGTTGCTTCAGTCGTGTCTAATTCTTTGTGACCCCTTGGACTGTAGCCTGCCAGGCTCCTCTATCCATGGGATTCTCTAGGCAAGAATACTGGAGTGGATTGCCATGCCCTCCCCCAGTTAAGCACTTTACACATAAGTATATAAACTTTTAATAATTTTCACAAGCCTACATAATAGGTATTATTACTCTCCTCGTTTAATATATGAGGGTTCTGTGACACAGAGAGGTTAAACTTTATTCAAAACCAAGCAGTATGTCTCTAGAAACTATGTCCTTAAAGGTTATATTAGGTTGACAAGCCCTAGTCCATTGGACTGTACTCCAATTTGCAGTGTGCAAAAATAAGATAGATTGCTTTGATAGAATTTATACACTGAAGAAGCTTTTGAACAGTAGTGTTGGAGAAGACTCTTGAGAGTTCCTTGGACTGTAAGGAGATCCAACCAGTCAATCCTAAAGGAAATCAGCCCTGAATATTCATTGGAAGGATGGATGCTGAAGCTAAAGCTCCAATACTTTACCCACCTGATGCGAAGAACTGACTCATTGGAAAAGACCCTGATTCTGGGAAGAATGGAGGGCAGGAGGAGAAGGGGGCAACAGAGGATGAAATGGTTAGATAGCATCACCAACTCAATGAACATGAATCTGAGCAAACTCCAGGAGATAGTGAAGAACAGGGAAGCCTGGCATGCCGCAGTCCATAGGGTCACAAAGAGTCAGACACCATCTAGGGACTGAACAATGACAAGAAATACACTGAAAAAAATCTTCCTGTTACACACACACATGCTGAATATAGATAAATAACTAAACTTAGTCTAATCTAGTAAAATCACATATTTTAATTAGTGTCTTTGAAATCTCAATGTCTTTTGGCTTGCTTAGAAGCTTAATGTTTTAGATTTTTTTCCCTTGCCCAACTCCTCATCCAGGTGGCATCAGATTATTAATGGGAGTTTTTCCCATGTGAGATTTTGTTTCAGAAGTGTATTTAGAAAGGAAGATACTCTGCGAGGGATCTCCTTTTCTGCCTGTGTGGGTGAAAGTAGCATAATCGTAGGTAGTAGCAACTCTCCTCTCAGACCAGTTTTGTGATGTGATTTCAAATCTGATCAGTGATTTATCTGATCTATTTTTAACTTTCTTCTACTTGCATGAGGAAATAGGTTTCATATGCTAAGAACATGATTTACAAAAGAAAAGATAAAATTTTGTAAAATACGGTGTCATCTTGAAAGTGAAAGTGCTAGTCATTCAGTTGTTTCTGACTCTTTGAGACCCATAGACTGTAGCCCACCAGGCTCCTCTGTTCATGGAATTCTCCAGGCAAGGCTACTGGAATGGGTTGCCATTCCCTTCTCCGGGGTATCTTCCCAAAGCAGGGATCAAACCTGGGTCTCCTGCATTGCAGGCAGATTTCTTTACTGTCTGAGCCACCAGTGAAGCCCTACAGTCTTGTCCGGTTCTTTGCAATGCTATGAACCATAACCTGCCAGACTCCTCTGTCCATGGGATTCTCCAGGTGAGAGTAATGGAGTCAGTTGCCATGCCCTTCTCCAGGGGATCTTTGTGACCCAGGGATAGAACCTGTGTCTCTAACATCTCCAGCATTGGCAGGCAGATTCTTTACCACTAGCACCACCAAAGAATGGGATCTTAGTTTCATTTATCTTCTCTATCATCATTTTAGTCTCCATTTTATTGCTTTGATATAATTATTCTTGTTTTCTTTCAGCATACTTTTACCTGGAAGTGTTTTGCTCCTTTAAGTTTTCCAGTTAGCTGTCAGTTTGTTTTAATAATTTTCTCATAAAAACATATAGCTTTATTTTATTTTATTTTACAAGTTTAGGCTTTTGCTTTTTAACTGGTGTGCTTAATAGCCAAGGAGTGTAGGTGTGTATGTGTTCTCTACTACTTTTGCCTTTGATTTGGTGAGATCTTTTGAAATGTAGTTTTAGGTATTTTTAAGCTCAGAAAGGTTATTTTGTTGTACATTTGATTCTTCATTCTGTTTATATTTCTCTCACTTTTTCCTTGAGAAACTCTATCTATATTTGTTAGACAAGCTCTCTTTATCAGTTTCTATGTGCATCCTATTCTTATTCATTTTAATATCTTCACTTTTACATTGTGAGAGGGTTCCCCAAAATTTTCTTCCACAGGATTCACTTGACAATTTGTGGTGACTCTTCTACTTTCTTAGTTATATCAATGAGCTTTAATTATATATTGTGGTTGAGAATTTTTGAGGCATTTTTCTAAGTGCTGCCAGATCCTTTCGTATCTCTGCTATCATAGCAAGTCATTCCCTTTTGTTAAATATGGACTATGCACGTTTAAGCATCTTTCAAAATCAGTTCTTTTGAAGAAATCTATTTTCAGTGCTATGCTTTTCTTCTAAGTCTTCAAAGAAATGGCTCCTTTTCTTTAATTGCATTTATCTTTTAAGAAATCGCCTGCCCTTTGTCCACCCCATCTTCTCATCCTTGAACAGAAATTTTTCATTTTTCAACAGGTGGACAGGTGAAGGATGAGGTGTTCTGACCTCTTGCAGTGTTGCTTACATGCAGGCATCTAGCCCTGAATGGCACTTTTGTGTTCTCAGCCCTTATACCCTTAGACTCTGTTGAGCACCATGGGTACTCATCCACTGAGTCTGTTCTGGAGGGCTCATTTTCACTTGGGTAGTTGGTATCTTTGTGTCGGTGAATCATATTCCATTGGCATTCCTTCACTGTAAGTGAGGGATGTAAAAGTCGCCCCTCAAACTCAGTGCGTCCCAGTCCATCCTCTCTCTGTCCCTCCATCTGGACCTGCACTTTTCCCCCTTCATACCCAAAGCCCCTGCTCCAACTGTGCTTTGTTTGCCTTTCTGGAAAACTTACACTCTATCCTCCTGGACTAGGCCCCAATGGCGTCCCCTGTGGTGTTCAAAAGAGGAGAATGTTTCCTGATGGAGAGGTTTGGAGGAGAGGCCAGTTCCCTCATCACAGGTGATGGCAGTCAGGCTGGGTCAGAATAAGGAGAGCAACGTTCAGAGGCTCTTCTTCAGGGAAGAGTTTCCAGGATGAATTTCAGGTACCACTACTGCCAGAAGAAATAACTTGGTTTTGAGGATAAGGAAACAGTATATTTTGACATGGATTTTGGCAGAGAAGAGATTGGGGCCCCGGAAGCTTGCACCAGGATCCCGCATCACTGCCCTGGGGCCTCCTGCCTCCCTCCTAGACTGTAATAGGCTTCAGAGGTCTGAGCATGCGCAGTTTAACACGGTGGACGTGGGGCCCTTGCACAGACTGTGGACAAGAGGCATGTCCCCGACACTTGGCTGGGCCCCTGGCCAAGGGTGCTGCAGTACTGTGACTGTGACTAGGGCATTGGGGAGGAATCCTGGAGGACTGGTGGTGAGAGCTAGAGTCCTTTCGGATTAGCACCTGGGGCTTCCAGGTGTTTCTCATCTCAGGACTCATCCCATCCGCCCCAGAGAACTGCCGAGATCTTGCGAGAATGGACTTCTTATGGAAAGAAGGGCCTCGGCCAGCAAAGACTACAGCCAGTCTCCATAGTTCTCCGGGCTGCCCTCAGGCTCAGTGTGTCCCAGGTCATCCTCTTCTCTCTCGCTCCATGTGAACCAGCACTTTCCACATGTATCTGAAGCCATAGAGCATATTCTGCAGGCTCCAACTCTGCCCTGTTTGTCTCCCTGGGAAACCCTGAACACCACCCACCAGACTAAACCCTGGCCGGTGGCATCCTCCTTAAAAAATGGTAAGTTATGCGTGCTTCCATCTCTGATACTTTTCCTTACATTGTTCATTACGCAGCACACACAACTCTACAGCTTTCCTTCCTGTCGCATTGTATACTGAGAGCTTCAGCTTTGTGTGGCTTTGTGAACAAAGGATCGGATGGGATTATAGCTTAGAGAAGGACACAGTTCTGAGTTGAATGGCGCATAATTCTAATGCAATTGAGCCAGGTCCCCTTTTTTTCTTTAAGTGTAGTCTCTGCATCCCAGAATTAGCAGTATGTGGCTGAAGTCAGTCAAAAGATTTTCTCCAACTGTTTTCAGGCCTTCTATATCCAGTGAAGTATGTGGAATATATTCAAGGCCTTTGATTCCTAACCAGTGTCCACCGAATGTTAGCATTAGTAAAAATGTGGTTTGAGCAGAATATGACATGTCAAAAGCATTGATTTATGAGGCCATTACAAGCTTTTATCTACCTTTGTGGATTTGCAGGGGCAGTGTATTACTTCAAATCTGATAGATACCCTGTTAAACTGGGAAACCTGGAATCTCATCTCTATTACCAGTCTGAGCTTCTGTTACCAGTATTTAGGTAATTTCCTTCCTAAAGGACACGAGACACAACGTGTGAGACAATGTTTGAACAGCTGGATGTATGTAGTTGAGAAAGCTATCACTAACTTATCTATTATCAGTCCAACAATCTGTCATATAGTATCAGAAGTTTCTGTGGCCTTTAAGTTGAGGAGGATAGTGAGTGCAAAACACAGGGAAACCAGCCATCACTTTATGTTAGAAGAAGGAATAGGCATTTAATGTTACTGTAAGTGTAGAGAATGTTGGGAGCTAAGTTTGCCAAGGCAGAATGAAATCAGACTTGGTAAGCTACTGTTTGAACTTAACCTGTTGTTCGTGTAGAAGAGTGAGGGGTCATTAAGCCTCAGAATGACTTGGTTTAGATATGTGTTTTAGGGATTCAGTAACTGAGGCAGCCACAGGTGAGCTGGGAAGTAGAGGGAGCATAGAAGAGATATCAGCTTGGGAACATTTTGATACCTTAGGTGAGAGTTTCTAAAAGATCACATTAGGACAGTCTTGTCATGGAGGTTGGAGGACAGGGAAGGTGAAAGATCTGAGAAATACTAGGTGATAGATCAGAATGTGGATCTGCTATGGTAAGGGACTGAGAAAGAGAAAGAACAGGAGAGTATATGAGGTTATTGGCTACATGTTAATCTCTTATGGCATTAAGGCATGTGGAAAAGAACAGCAGGTATTTTGGGATTTGCCTTGTGATGTTTAAGGTTTCTGAGGGGCAACTGAAGAGAAGGGACCTAACATTTATTAACTGCTTGCTGTGTGATCACTCACCTAGAGCCAGACATCCTGGAATGTGAAGTCAAGTGGGCCTTAGAAAGCCTCACTATGAACAAAGCTAGTGGAGGTGATGGCATTCCAGTTGAGCTATTTCAAATCCTGAAAGATGATGCTGTGAAAGTGCTGCACTCAATATGCCAGCAAATTTGGAAAACTCAGCAGTGGCCACAGGACTGGAAAAGGGCAGTTTTCATTCCAATCCCAAAGAAAGGCAATGCCAAAGAATGTTCAAACTACCACAAAACTGTACTTATCTCACATGCTAGCAAAGTGATGCTCAGAATTCTCCAAGCCAGGCTTCAGCAATACGTGAACCGTGAAATTCCAGATGTTCAAGCTGGTTTTAGAAAAGGCAGAGGAACCAGAGATCAAATTGCCAACATCCTCTAGATCATCGAAGAAGCAAGAGAGTTCCAGAAAAACATCTATTTCTGCTTTATTCAGTTCAGTTCAGTCGATCAGTTGTGTCTGACTCTTTGCGACCCCATGAATCGCAGCACGCCAGGCCTCCCTGTTCATCACCAACTCCCGGATTTCACTCAGACTCGTGTCCATGGAGGCAGTGATGCCATCCAGCCACCTCATCCTCGGTCATCCTCTTCTTCTCCTGTCCCCAATCCCTCCCAGCATCAAAGTCTTTTCCAGTGAGTCAACTTTTCTCATGAGATAGCCAAAGTACTGGAGTTTCAGCTTTAGCATCATTCCTTCCAAAGAAATCCCAGGGTTGATCTCCTTCAGAATGGACTGGTTGGATCTCCTTGCAGTCCAAGGGACTCTCAAGAGTCTTCTCCAACACCACAGTTCAAAAGCATCAATTCTTCAGCGCTCAGCCTTCTTTACATTCCAACTCTCACATCCATACATGACCACAGGAAAAACCATAGCCTTGACTAGACAGACCATAGTTGGCAAAGTAATGTCTCTGCTTTTGAATATACTATCTAGGTTGGTCATAACTTTTCTTCCAAGGAGTATGCGTCTTTTAATTTTATGGCTGCAGTCACCATCTACAGTGATTTTGGAGCCCCCAAAATTAAAGTCTGACCCTGTTTCCACTGTTTCCCCATCTATTTCCCATGAAGTGATGGGACCGGATGCCATGATCTTCATTTTCTGAATGTTGAGCTTTAAGCCAACTTTTTCACTCTCCTCTTTCACTTTCATCAAGAGGCTTTTGAGTTCCTCTTTACTTTCTGCCATAAGGGTGGTGTCATCTGCATATCTGAGGTTATTGATATTCCTCCTGGCAATCTTGATTCCAGCTTGTGTTTCTTCCAGTCCAGCATTTCTCATGATGTCCTCTGCATAGAAGTTAATTAAGCGGGGTGACAATATACAGCCTTGACATGCTCCTTTTCCTACTTGGAAACAGTCTGTTGTTCCGTGTCCAGTTCTAACTGTTGCTTCTTGGCCTGCATACAGGGGTCTCAAGAGGCAGGTGAGGTGGTCTGGTATTCCCATCTCTTTCAGAATTTTCCAGTTTATTGTGATCCACACAGTCAAAGGCTTTGGCATAGTCAATAAAGCAGAAATAGATGTTTTTCTGGAACTCTCTTGCTTTCTCCATGATCCAGTGGATGTTGGCAATTTAATCTCTCATTCCTCTGCCTTTTCTAAAAGCAGCTTGAACATCAGGAAGTTCACGGTTCATGTATTGCTGAAGCCTGGCTTGGAGAATTTTGAGCATTACTTTACTAGCGTGTGAGATGAGTGCAATTGTGCGGTAGTTTGAGCATTCTTTGGCATTGCCTTTCTTTGGGATTGGCATGAACACTGCCCTTTTCCAGTCCTGTGGCCACTGCTGAGTTTTCCAAATTGGCTGTCATATTGAGTGCAGCACTTTCACAGCATCATCTTTCAGGATTTGAAATAGCTCTGCTGGAATTCCATCACCTCCACTAGCTTTGTTCGTAGTGATGCTTTCTAAGGCCCACTTGACTTCACATTCCAGGATGTCTGGCTCTAGATGAGTGATCACACCATGGTGATTATCTGGGTTGTGAAGATCTTTTTTGTACAGTTCTTCTGTGTATTCTTGCCATCTCTTCTTAATGTCTTCTGCTTCTGTTAGGTCCATACCTTTTCTGTCCTTTATCGAGACCATCTTTGCATGAAATGTTCCCTTGGTATCTCTAATTTTCTTGAAGAGATCTCTAGTCTTTCCCATTCTGTTCTTTTCCTCTATTTCTTTGCATTGATCGCTGAAGAAGGCTTTCTTATCTCTTCTTGCTATTCTTTGGAACTCTGCACTCAGATGCTTATATCTTTCCTTTTCTCCTTGGCTTTTCACTTTTCTTCTTTTCACAGCTATTTGTAAGGCTTCCCTAGACAGCCATTTTTCTTTTTTTGCATTTCTTTTCCATGGGGATGATCTTGATCCCTGTCTCCTGTAGATTGTCATGAACCTCATTCCATAGTTCATCAGGCACTCTATCTATCAGATCTAGGCCCTTAAATCTATTTCTCACTTCCACTGTATAATCATAAGGCATTTGATTTAGGTCATACATGAATGGTCTAGTGGTTTTCCCTACTTTCTTCAATTTAAGTCTGAATTTGGTAATAAGGAGTTCATGATCTGAGCCATAGTCAGCTCCTAGTCTTGTTTTTGTTGACTGCATAGAGCTTCTCCATCTTTGGCTGCAAAGAATATAATCAATCTGATTTCGGTGTTGACCGTCTGGTGATGTCCATGTGTAGAGTCTTCTCTTGTGTTGTTGGAAGAGGGTGTTTGCTATGACCAGTGCATTTTCTTGGCAAAACTCTATTAGTCTTTGCCCTGCTTCATTCTGCATTCCAAGGCCAAATTTGCCTGTTACTCCAGGTGTTTTTTGACTTCCTACTTTTGCATTCCAGTCCCCTATAATGAAAAGCACATCTTTTTTTGGGTGTTAGTTCTAGTAGGTCTTGGAGGTCTTCATAGAACCATTCAACTTCAGCTTCTTCAGCATTACTGGTTGGGGCATAGACTTGGATTACGGTGATATTGAATGGTTTGCCTTGGAAATGAACAGAGATCATTCTGTCATTTTTGAGATTGCATCCAAGTACTGCATTTCAAACTCTTTTGTTGACCATGATGGCTATTCCATTTCTTTTGAGGGATTCCTGCCCACAGTAGTAGATGTAATGGTCATCTGAGTTAAATTCACCCATTCCAGTCCATTTTAGTTTGCTGATTCCTAGAATATTGATGTTCACTCTTGCCATCTCCTATTTGACCACTTCCAATTTGCCTTGATTCATGGACCTGACATTCCAGGTTCCTATGCAATATTGTTCTTTACAGCATCAGATCTTGCTTCTATCACCAGTCACATCCACAGCTGGGTATTGTTTTTGCTTTGGCTCCATCCCTTCATTCTTTCTGGAGTTATTTCTCCACTGACCTCCAGCAAAGCCTTTGACTGTGTGGATCACAACAAACTGTGGAAAATTCTGAAAGAGATGGGAATCCCAGACCACCTCACCTGCCTCTTAGAAACCTATATGCAGGTCAGGAAGCAACAGTTTGAACTGGACGTGGAACCACAGACTGGTTCCAAATAGGAAAAGAAGTATGTCAAGGCTGTATATTGTCACCATGCTTATTTAACTTATATGCAGAGTACATCATGAGAAACACTAGGCTAGAGGAAGCACAAGATGGAATCAAATTTGCTGGGAGAAATTTCAATAACTTCAGATATGCAGGTGATACCACCCCTATGGCAGAAAGTGAAGAAGAACTAAAGTGCCTCTTGATGAAAGTGAAAGAGGAGAGTGAAATAGTTGGCTTAAAGCTCAACATTCAGAAAACTAAGATCATGGCATCTGGTTCTATCACTTCATGGCAAATAGATGGGGAAACTATGGAAACATTGAGAAATTTTATTTTTTTGAGCTCCAAAATCAATGCATATGGTGACTGGGCCAACCTAGACAGCATATTAAAAAGCAGAGACATTACTTTGCTAACAAAGGTCCATCTGGTTAAAGCTGTATTTTTTTCCAGTAGTCGTGTATGGATGTGAGAGTTGGACTATAAAGAAAGCTGAGCGCTGAAGAACTGATGCTTCTGAACTGTGGTATTGGAGAAGACTCTTGAGAGATGGTTGGACTGCAAGGAGATCCAACCTAAAGTCCATTTCCTTTAGGAGTCCATCCTAAAGGAAATCAGCCCTGAATATTCATTGGAAGGGCTGATGATGAAGTTGAAGTTCCAGTACTTTGGCCACCTGTTATGAAGAGCTGACTCATTTGAAAAGACCCTGATACTGGGAAAGATTGAAGGTGGGAGGAGAAGGGGATGATAGAAGATAAGATAGTTGGATGACATCCCCAACTTAATTGACGTAAGTTTGAGTAAGTCCTGGGAGTTGGTGATGGACAGGGAAGCATGGCTAGCTGTAGTCCATGAGGTCACAAAGACCAGGACATGACTGAGTGACTGAACTAACTAACTAACAATACCATCTAAAAACATTGCTTCAAATGAATTAAACTAAGTGCTGCTAAATCCGTCTATGGAACAAAACAGACGAACCTTTTGGCCAACCCAATATTTACCTTTTCTTGTCGTCTAAGCTAAGTGGTTTGTGTAGAATGATGTGTAGGATGACTATACATTTCAATAACATCAACTATGGGGTGTGTTAGCTATGAAATATCTAATATATGTAAGGTGACACAGAATATTTAAGTACCTATTATTTTTCAAGAACAGTAATATTCCTGTCCTAGGACCAGAGGTGGTGGTGGTTGTGTTTTTTTTTTTTTTTTTTTTTTTTTTAAGCAAAGTTGTCTATATTAAAACAAGAGAGAGAAAAAAAAATGGTTACTAAAGGGAATAGCAGGGGCTGAAGTGAGATAAATTAAGAGTTTCAGATTAACACATACACACTATTAAAACAGAGCAACAATAAGGATGCCTGAATAGCACAGGGAACTATATTCAGTGTCTTGTAATAACCTATAATGGAAAAGAATTTGCAAAAGAATATATGCAGGTATACTTTGCTGTATATTTGAAGCTAACACAACATTGTAAATTAACTATACTTCAATTTCAATTAAAAAAATGGATTCAAAAGCCAAGAAGGTAATGTCTTTTATAGATACAATACCTCTTAAAAACTGTTGTCAACGGACTTTTGAAATTTCCAAAATATACGTTTAAACTTTGTTTTTATTTTTGCAGAGGTATTTTTATTTTGCCTCATCTGATACCTAGACAAATTCATTCATATGTATAACCCAGAAGAGGGTGAGGTGGGCACCCTCTATTTAAACCTTATGCATGGTTCAGAAGAAATGAGCAGTCTTTTTCTAAAAGACTTTTCTAAAGACTTTTTCTAAAAGACTGAAAGTAATTTGTTCTGTATAGGAGTCAACTTCATAGACAGGGCAGTAAACTGGATTTTTCACAGCAAGGATAACTGGTCAGAGCTTTATATCTAATTATTTACTTTAATTTCCTTTTTAAGGTATTAGATTCACTTTAATAAAGGAGATGAAATAGAAAAGTATATAAAAGGAAATGAAACACCATTTCCTTTTGTACATTTTGTATAAATTTTCAGTATCTTCTTGTTCCCATAGGGAACTGAGTCGCCAGATGCTATAAGAGAATATAGATTGGGTTTGTAAACTGAAAGATCTATGGAAATAAGTTTGACTGTAGTTTGTGAGTTTAAGTTAGTTGTGAACTTTCTAAGCTAGAATCAATTCCATTTTTATTTTTTACACAAACAACATAAACACATATTTGAAGTTTTATTTGCATGCCATACTTTAGATAGGTTTGATGGAAGTGGTCAAATTTCTATGTAAAAATTAGGGTTTGTGATTAAAATAGAAAAAAAATAAAACAACAAAAAAACAAGATATACACCCTTATTAACATTCTCAGCCAGATGCTGCTTGAAATTTCAGGAGGATGTCTTCAGCATACTTTTATACATTGCTGAAAGAAAGTACTACAACTAAAATAGGTACAAAAGAGAAACAGTTATTCTTAGATGTGATTTATTTGCTGGAGCTGAACTGGGTAAGGATTCAGACGTTGTTCATTTAATTATGGTTCCCATCAGTGTTCTAACCAGCATATTGCCTTTTTGGCTGCTCAAGAGAGCTGAAATAAGATTGGCCTGTGTGCAAGAAAGACTTCAAAGAAAGAAAGGGAAGGTTATTGGATTTAAAAACTACTGACAGTCCTTTTTATATTTTGTGTTGTTTGAATGAATCGAAATATGAAGTGTTTTTTTTTTTCTGAATTCAGAAAGCAAAGCTTAGTAGAAAGAATCATAAAATTGACATTAAATCCAAAATGAGCCTAAAATGTTACCTTTTGTGGATTTCAAAACAACACTCTAGTTTTATGATAAATTTATGTGTTCTATATTAGCAGTATAGAAAAATGCATCAGTTAAGACGGAGGAGCCTGGTGGGCTGCAGTCCATGGGGTCGCTAGGAGTCGGACAGGACTGAGCGACTTCACTTTCACTTTTCACTTTCATGCCTTGGAGAAGGAAATGGCAACCCACTCCAGTGTTCTTGCCTGGAGAATCTCAGGGACGGGGGAGCCTGGTGGGCTGCCATCTCTGGGGTCACACAGAGTCGGACACGACTGAAGTGACTTAGCAGCAACTTAGCAGCAGCAGAGTTAGGTAAATATACTTTTCATTATTATGCCCATTTTCTCTTTATAAATCAAATATTTATAAAGATGCTTCATATATTAAAGCTATTTTACTGTATTTAAAATAGTATGCTGTGTTACTGGAAAATAAACTCCTAAGGGCTCATGTTTATTCTTGTAGTAAGTCTTTTCTAGTATGGTTCTAGCAATGTAGTAAGTTTTCAGTAAATTTGTACTGAACTGGAAAAATTTGAAACCTTTCTGACTTTAAACATACAGTCATATGTTAAATTTAAAATTAGCACAGTAAAATTTTCTTGAACATCATTTGCAACTTTAAAAAGTTACCTGTGTTGTTCAGAAGGCTCTCCTAATACTTTGCATTCAGGCTGAAGGGGAAAATTGAAATCTCTAATGAAGCCACTGTGGGTGTTTATGAATATTAATAAATAAAAACTGCTTGGATGGTTTACCTTAAAAAATGATCTATTAGCAAATTATTGGCTGTTGATTTGTTGAACTCACACAGACAATTATTTGGTACATTTTTTCCCTAATATACTGAAATAATTTTGAAAAAAACAATTATCTATCTATGAACCTAGAATTGTAGTTAGAATATATGTCATCAAGTGATCTCACTGTTGGTCCTATGTTATATTTGATTCATTAAATCACATTGGAGTTATTGTATTGGTCTCTTTCAAGACTGTGCCAGTGTACACAAAAAGTGTATTTTGAAGAAAGCTGAACCTCTTTGTAATGAGAAAATACCTCTTATGAGTCATTTCCTATTATATTCTCCTGTAGTGAGTTTTAGAATTTCATAATTTTAATGGAGCTGTTTAGAGAAGACTATTTCCTCAGAGGGTCATTAGTAATACATAAAAATTCTACTACCTTTGACAAATGAGTTTAAAAAGCAAATTGGAGTAAAATGTGGCATTATATAAAGCTGTTTTTTTTTCTGTCTGCTTATTTTTATTGGGGTGCCTTTATTCAATAATGAGCTCCTTCATACCTGAAAAATATAAATTTGAAGCTTGCTCTCATTGTATTGTACATCTGATGGATTGCAGATAGAATTGTATCCACTAAAAATAAAACAAAAATGGACTCAGTAAAATTCCTTACAAATCGCAGATGACTATTAAATGAGTATTAACCTTTCCTTCTCAACAGCTGTTTAATCAAGATTTTTCTCTAGGTGGGGGATTAGGTAAAAAGACTGATACGTGACTGGTTATACTCTCTCTATCAGGTTCTCTGGAAATATTCTGTTGATCTATTACCAGCCCTATAGGAGTCCATTGATGCTTTGCCTTGTTGTCTCAAATTAACCAACCCATCATTGATTGTTTTGACTTATAATTTCCTAATATTCCATAAGTGTATTGTATTAACTCACTTTAATAGAGTAGAAGATAGCAGGCTCTGTATATCTGAGCAAGCTAATGAGGATTCATAATAAGCCTGTATAGTGCCCCAAGGAAGCCAGCTTTAGGAGCAACCAGGGAGTTGCTTCAACCCTTTAAGGTCACTGACCTAGAATCTGGTGCTATATATATATAAATTTTATATATTTATTTTTGGCTGTGCTGGGTCTTCGTGGCTATGCAGGCTTTTTCTCTAGTTGTTGTGAGTGGGAGCTACTCTCGAGTTGTGGTACATGGGCTTCTCATTGCTGTGGCTTCTCTTGTGGAGAAAGGGCTCTAGGATCTGTGAGTTCCAGTTGCTGCAGCTCCAAGCCTCTAGAGCACAAGCTCAATAGTTGTGGCTCACAGGCTTAGTCACTCTGTGGCATGTTGGATCCTCCTGGATCATGGATCCAACCTGTGTCTCCTGAATTGCCAGGCAGATTCTTCACCACTGAGCCAGCAGGGAAGCCCAAATTTGATGTAATATATTAAGTAAAAATTTAAAGTCTTGATTAATTCTGCAGCTTTCCAGGGGCTCCTAAGATGCTCATAGAATGAACATGCTGCTGCTGCTAAGTCACTTCAGTCGTGTCTGACTCTCTGGGACCCCATAGATGGCAGCCCACCAGGCTCCCCCGTCCCTGGGGTTCTCCAGGCAAGAACGCTGGAGTGGGTTGCCATTTCCTCCTCCAATGCATGAAAGTGAAAAGTGAAAGTAAAGTTGCTCAGTCGTGTCTGACTCCTAGCTACCCCATGGACTGCAGCCTACCGGGCTCTTCTGTCCATGGGATTTTCCAGGCAAGAGTACTGGAGTGGGTTGCCATTGCCTTCTCCAAGAATGAACATAAGCCTATATTAATAAGCACAGTGATTCTATATTTGTGACTGTATCATATAAGACATGCTTGCAAATATTTGATTCTTACAAGTATTTTCCAAATGTGTTCCCTAGTAATCATGTCAACTAGGCTTCTGAAGTCAAATAATTTTGTTGTTGGTGCTGGTGGTTATTTGAATATTTCATCAAGAATCTCAGAGCTTTATTATGCTCATATACATTGTGGTTCTCTCAGCCTTATTTTACTATCAACTTTTACTTCCAATTTTATTTATATTTTTATTAAAATCATTCATTTACCAAGAAAAAATCATCCATTTCCTTGGGAGGTTCATCTGTAAATATTTTCTACTTTTGGTTGTGCATAATAGGGTGGCTATATACACAGCACATTTTTCTTAACTGCAGATTTCCAAGACATTGAAAATAAAGAATTCATGATTCCACATATTGATGAAGCAAATTTTGTATAACTGTGATTAAGCAGCATGAACCACAATGTTAGCAACAGATTTTCCATATTAAAGAGTGTTCTTATATTGTGTGGGACAAAATATTGGTACAAAGTTGTCTTTGTAATTCCCTCTTACAACTTTGGCTTCTAGCCTTTCTTAAGGCCATACATTCAGCTTGAGATTTGGAGTGTCCTCATTTTGCTAGGATGTAATTGTTCCTTTCAGTTATACAAAGAGACAATAAATATTGCCAAAGATCAAGATAACTATTTTGAAGTATTTTGTAAGCCCAGCAGAGATCATTTGAAGTTCATAAAACAATTCCTGTAGGAACAGAGACCTTTGACTTAAGCAATGAAAATAGCTCTAATTTCTCTAGAGAATTGACTCACTCAGTAAAGCTGTTTAAAATCAAAAGCATTTCTCTAGTAATGAGGGACGTTGAGCATCTTTTCATGTGTTTGTTAGCCATCCGTATGTCTTCTTTGGAGAAACGTCTATTTAGTTCTTTGGCCCATTTTTTGATTGGGTCATTTATTTTTCTGGAATTGAGCTGCATAAGTTGCTTGTATATTTTTGAGATTAGTTGTTTGTCAGTTGCTTCATTTGCTATTATTTTCTCCCATTCAGAGGCTGTCTTTTCACCTTGCTGATATTTTCCTTTGTTGTGCAGAAGCTTTTAATTTTAATTAGATCCCATTTGTTTATTTTTGCTTTTATTTCCAGTATTCTGGGAGGTGATTCATAGAGGATCCTGCGTGATTTATGTCAGAGAGTGTTTTGCCTATGTTCTCCTCTAGGAGTTTTATAGTTTCTGGTCTTACATTTAGATCTTTAATCCATTTTGAGTTTATTTTTGTGTGTGGTGTTAGAAAGTGATCTAGTTTCATTCTTTTACAAGTGGTTGACCAGTTTTCCAAGCACCACTTGTTAAAGAGATTGTCTTTACTCCATTGTATATTCTTGCCTCCTTTGTCAAAGATAAAGTGTCCATGAGTGTGTGGATTTATCTCTGGGCTTTCTATTTTGTTCCATTGATCTATATTTCTGTCTTTGTGCCAGTACCATACTGTCTTGATGACTGTGGCTTTGTAGTAGAGCCTGAAGTCCAGCAAGTTGATTCCTCCAGTTCCATTCGTCTTTCTCAAGATTGCTTTGGCTATTCGAGGTGTTTTGTATTATACAAATCTTGAAATTATTTGTTCTAGTTCTGTGAAAAATACCGCTGGTAGCTTGATAGGGATTGCATTGAATTTGTAAATTGCTTTTGTAGTATATTCATTTTCACTATATTGATTCTTCTGATCCATGAGCATGGTATACTTCTCCATCTATTAGTGTCCTCTTTGATTTCTTTCACCAGTGTTTTATAGTTTTCTATGTATAGGTCTTTAGTTTCTTTAGGTAGATATATTCCTAAGTATTTTATTCTTTATGTTGCAATGGTGAATGGAAATGCAAATCAAGACCACAATGAGGTACCACTTCACACCAGTCAGAATGGCTGCGATCCAAAAGTCTGCAAGCAATAAATGCTGGAGAGGGTGTGGAGAAAAGGGAACCCTCTTACACTGTTGGTGGGAATGCAAACTAGTACAGCCACTATGGAGAACAGTGTGGAGATTCCTTAAAAAATTGCAAATAGAACTGCCTTATGACCCAGCAATCCCACTGCTGGGCACACACACCGAGGAAACCAGAATTGAAAGAGACACATGTACCCCAATGTTCATCGCATCACTGTTTATAATAGCCAGGACATGGAAACCACCTAGATGTCCATCAGCAGATGAATGGATAAGAAAGCAGTGGTACATATACACAATGGAGTATTACTCAGCCATTAAAAAGAATACATTTGAATCAGTTCTAATGAGGTGGATGAAACTGGAGCCGATTATACAGAGTGAAGTAAGCCAGAAAGAAAAATACCAATACAGTATACTAACACATATATATGTAATTTAGAAAGATGGCAATGATGACCCTGTATGCAAGACAGCAAAAGAGACACAGATGTGTAGAGCGGACTTTTGGACTCTGAGGGAGAGGGAGAGGGTGGGATGATTTGGGAGAATGGCATTGTAACATGTATACTATCATGTAAGAAATGAATCGCCAGTCTATGTTCGATGTAGGATACAGGATGCTTGGGGCTGGTGCACGGGGATGACGTGGGGTGGGAAGTGGGAAGGGGGTTCTTGTTTGGGAACGCATGTACACCCATGGTGGATTCATGTCAATGTATGGCAAAACCAATACAGTATTGTAAAGTAAAGTAAAATAAAATAAAATAAAATAAAAAGCATATATTTCTGGTTGGAATAACCTTTCATACAAAATACTGCCTTAAAATTTTAAATGAGCTTAGACCAAAAACCTCATGAAACAAATGAATTTGTAATACTTTTGACTCACAGGCTTGTATAGTTCACCTTTGTAGAAACTGCTGAAAAAGCTCATTTATTGCATCTGCAACAAAGATGGGGTTGCTGTTTGCCAGATTGCAAGGGAAATTTGCTTCTCTCCCATCTCTGAGAGTCCCTACCTCTTATTCTAGATCATCCTGGTAAAACCCTAATAATGATAGTATTTCAGGCACATTATAATGTAGGGATAAAGATACTTGAGCGCTGAAGGCGTGACCAGTATTTTAAATAACACATCACTGAAGCCAGCACCTCTTCAGTCTATCAGGAGGTGGGCCTGAGCAAAGAGTCTGTCTAGCTCACTGGGAATGGAAGGTCAGACCACTGTCTACAAGCACCATTTTAGCAGCACCCTTCATGTTAAAAAAACTCTTGTGCTAATGATAGCTAATTCAGTTTAGTTTATTAAAGCACTACTGAAACATTTAAGGTGCTCCAAATGCATTCTGATAGTCAAATAAACTGGTCTGCTAGGTGAAGTGAATGTGTATGGTGAAAGGAGATAAAGAAAACCAAGAAATGCAAAAAATATTTTTATGTTAGAAATAAACCCAGAAGAAAAAGCAACTCCACTTCCCAGTAAATCTACCCCTCATCTCTCAGGTACACAGTTAAACCATTATACTTACAGGGGCTCTGGATCTCTGTGCTGCTTCTCTCTTTTCTACATAAACAAACATGAATTTCTGGAGAAGGAAATGGCAACCCACTCCAGAATTCCCCCACTTCTTGTCTGGAGAATCTCAGGGATGGGGGAGCCTGCTGGGCTGCCATCTATGGGGTCTCACAGAGTTGGACACGACTGCAGTGACTTAGAAGCAGCAACATGAATTTCAGAGAATAGCTTGCTAAGGTGACCCACTGTCTCAGTCTGTCCAGTATTGAGGAATTTCCTGTGATGCAGGAAACTTGGGTGCTAAACCAGAACAGTCTGGGGCAACCAGGGATGGTTGGCCCCCCTAGTTAATAAGCAGCTAAATATTCTTTGAACCCAACCCCTCTTTTCCTTCCAGCTTAGAGCTATGGTAGTTATCCTAGCTCAGTGGAATGGAGACAGCATAGCTTTCAAAGTCAAAAGGTCACCACTTAACTGTGTTTGTGACTAGATAGGATAGAAAACATTTCTGATCCTCAGTTTTTACATTTGTAAAATGAGGATGATAAAGTTTATTTCATTGCATCAAGGGAGCTGATACTTGGAAAAAGCTTGACGAAGGGAGCGCTAAATGTCAACATCTCAATTTCAGGGGTGTTTTGAACCTTGAAGCTGAAACACATTGTTGTTGTTGTTTTTTCTTTACAGTAAACATGTAAGTCCAGATTTTGACTATGATGCTGATTTCTCTTAACTCTTGAAATTTGGAACAAGAAATGGGGGTCTTGTATTTAGCACTTATTTTGCAATCCTTGAATATTTGCTTGCAGTGGATTTTGTGCTATTACATTAGGTAAACTTTTTTTTCCAGTGAAGTTGTATACATAGCATCAGATAACTTTGGTTTTGTTAGCTCAGTAGGAAAAGTTAACTATTGCTTAAACTGACTGACCTACTGCTTTCCCAATTTAATTTGAAATTTTCATTAGAATAGTAAATCTGGTTACTCTAGGTTGAATCTGTATGAATCATAGAAAGCAGCTCTGAATTAGATATGGCACATTTCAGCTAAACCACACATTTTATCTCATTTCCATCCTTCTCTGATGCCTAGGAATGAACTAGACTCAAGTAAGTCTGAAAATACAGCACCTTTCTGGTATGAAAAATGGAAACACATCTTCTCTATGACTCTTAATGATATTTGGTCACTTATTTATATCTCTGAAACCTGTGAAATCTATGAAATCCCCCCATACGTTTGTTGGTCATGGACTTTGAGGCAACTTTTGCACATAATTGAAATCAAATCTTAAGCTAAGAGGAGAAAATAGAGTTTGCACTTATATCACTAAAATGGAGGTAATTTTTTAAGCATCTCTTTCTCTCTCTCTCTTTTTTTTCCTTTTTGGTTCTATTCAGTTCAGTTCAGTTCAGTTCAGTCGCGTCCAACTCTTTGCGACCACGTGAATTGCAGCACGGCAGGCCTCCCTGTCCATCACCAACTCCCGGAGTTCACTCAGACTCATGTCCATCGAGTCTGTGATGCCATCCAGCCATCTCATCCTCTGTCATCCCCTTCTCCTCCTGCCCCCAATCCCTCCCAGCATTAGAGTCTTTTCCAATGAGTCAACTGTTCGCATGAGGTGGCCAAAGTACTGGACCTTCAGCTTAGCATCATTCCCTCGAACGAACACCCAGGGCTGATCTCCTTTAGAATGGACTGGTTGGATCTCCTTGCAGTCCAAAGGACTCTCAAGAGTCTTCTCCAACACGACAGTTCAAAAGCATCAATTCTTCAGCGCTCAGCCTTCTTCACAGTCCAACTGTCACATCCATACATGACCACAGGAAAAACCATAGCCTTGACTAGATGGACCTTAGTCGGCAAAGTAATGTCTCTGCTTTTGAATATACTATCTAGGTTGGTCATAACTTTTCTTCCAAGGAGTACGCGTCCTTTAATTTCATGGCTGGAGTCACCATCTGCAGTGATTTTGGAGCCCCAAAAATAAAGTCTGACACTGTTTCCACTGTTTCCCCATCTATTTCCCATGAAGTGATGGGACCGGATGCCATGATCTTCATTTTATAAGAAGCCATTATGGGGATCCCTGCTATGCAGGGAAAACATTGTTCTGTTTTCAACTGCTCTTAAACTCTTTAATTGTTCTCACACTCATCACTGCCTATATGCTTTTGATATGATGGACTTCCTTCCTCGTGGAATAACTGTATTACACGTTTTTAAAAATATAAATTTATTTATTTTAATTGGAGGCTAATTACTTTACAATATTGTATTGGTTTTGCCATACATCAGCATGAATCCGCCACGGGTGTACACGTGTTCCCCATCCTGAACCCCCCTCCCACCTCCCTTCCCGTACCATCCCTCTGGGTCATCCCAGTGCATCAGCCCCAAGCATCCTGTATCATGCATTGAACCTGGACTGGTGATTCATTTCATATATGATATTATACATGTTTCAATGCCATTCTCCCAAATCATCCCACCCTCTCCCTCTCTCACAGAGTCCAAAAGACTGTTCTGTACATTTGTGTCTCTTTTGCTGTCTCACATACTGGGTTATCATTACTATCTTTCTAAATTTCATATATATGCTTTAGTATACTGTATTGGTGCTTTTCTTTCTGGCTTACTTCACTCTGTATAATTGGCTCTAGTTTCATCCACCTCATTAGAACTGATTCAAATATATTCTTTTTAATGGCTAAGTAATACTCCATTGTGTATATGTACCACTGCTTTCTTATCCATTCATCTGCTGATGGACATCTGGGTTGGTTCCATGTCCTGGCTATTATAAACAGTGCTGCGATGAACATTGGGGTGCACATGTCTCTTTCAATTCTGGTTTCCTCGGTGTGTGTGCCCAGCAGTGGGATTGCTGGGTCATATGGCAGTTCTATTTCCAGTTTTTTAAGGAATCTCCACACTGTTCTCCCTAGTGGCTGTACTAGTTTGCATTCCCACCAAGAGGGTTCCCTTTTCTCCACACCCTCTCCAGCATTTATTGCTTGTAGAGTTTTGGATTGCAGCCATTCTAATTGGCATGAAATGGTACCTCATTGCGGTTTTGATTTGCATTTCTCTGATAATGAGTGATGTTGAGCATCTTTTCATGTGTTTGTTAGCCATCTTTATGTCTTCTTTGGAGAAATGTCTATTTAGTTCTTTGGCCCATTTTTTGATTGGATCATTTATTTTTCTGGAACTGAGCTGTAGGAGTTGCTTGTATATTTTTGAGATTAGTTGTTTGTCAGTTGCTTCATTTGCTATTATTTTCTCCCATTCTGAAAGTTGTCTTTTCACCTTGCTTATAGTTTCATTTGTTGTGCAGAAGCTTTTAATTTTAATTAGGTCCCATTTATTTATTTTTGCTTTTATTTCCAATATTCTGGGAGGTGGGTCATAGAGGATCCTGCTGTGATTTATGTCAGAGAATGTTTTGCCTATGTACACTCTCTTAATTACTTGGCATATGGTTTAGCAGGCACCCTATGTTTCCAAGAGTGCTTTTGGTTCATTCCACTATCTCCAGAGTGGAATGTTTCAAATTAGTGCAGTTGCTTGTCTAGATCTGGGCACAAAAGCACATGGAGCACATCCGGAGCCCGAATTAGAACCATAACTGACCTGCAACCTACATGTATTACGAATGTGTATTAAACACTTGCTGTTGTAAAGCATTTGACTGATTCACTCGTTAAGTTTTCGCTGTATTTTCCCATATTATTACTAGCATTCACTAAAATCTCTCTACTGCTACTACTTAACTACCACTCAGGTATTTTTAGTATATGTAGATGCAATGAACTTAAGACCTATGTGAGGCAACCTTAGTTCATAAAGTGTGTCTTTCGGCCAGTTTTTCAGTGAGTTTTTAGATTAGCCTGAGCCACCCACATACATGTAATTGATGACCAACAGATACACATCATAGATGTGGTAGCACAAATCTGGTGGTAGGGCAGTCTCTAAGTTGACCTCCAATCATCCCCACCTCCTGGAATTCATGGCCTTGCATAATTTCCTTCCCTTCAGTAATTCACTTCTAACCAACACTATACCTCAATATTAAGGGAATACCACTTCTGTTACTGGATTTCAAAAGATTCTCCCTTTGGTCTTAGTAGCAGATTCTTTCATTTGCAGGCTTTGATGAAGCGACCTATATTCCAACAATCTGCCAGGAAGGGAATCTTGCCAACAACTGTGTGATCTTAGATCCTTCCTAGTCAGGCTTCTATATGAGATGGCAGCCTTGATTATACTATGTGAGTGAGAGATCCTGAAGAGTCAGATCTAGTGAAACATGCCTGGGCTCTTGACCCAGAGAAGCTGTGAGATGATAAATCTGTGTTGTGTTAATCCTCTAAATTTGTGGTAAGCAGATATGGATGACTTATATACCTCTATGTGACAGAAAAACCTGATTAATATTATTGGCATTAAGAGGGTTTACCTAAGAATAAATATGAAAAATTAGATATTTATCAGATGAAAGATGAAGGGAATTCCCCTGGGAAGAAGACATGTTTGATGACCTAGAGATGAGAGTTTGAGGAAAATGTAGAAATTTTCTACCTTTGGTTCTGAGAGAGAGAAGCCTATTTAAAATTGGTTGAGGTCAGATCATGAAGATGTTTGATGACCTAGAGATGAGAGTTTGAGGAAAGTGTAGAAATTTTCTACCTTTGGTTCTGAGAGAGAGAAGCCTATTTAAAATTGGTTGAGGTCAGATCATGAAGGCCTGGTAAAGTCTATTTTTCAAAATTAGGACTTTATCCTGAAGGAATTGGGGGCCTCATTGACTGCTTTAAACAGAAAAAGAACTTGATCACACACTTTATCTTTGGAAAAACAATTTGACTGCACTGTGAGAAATGCTTTGTGTATTGGTCAGAGTTCAGTTGAGGAAGCATAGATATGATTATTTTATGAACTTAGAGATTTACTATAGGAAATGAGCCTTACACAAACATTGGAAGGCCAGGGACAGAAAGATCTGGAAAGGGAGTTTTACATCTAGGAAGCCAAGCACACCTCGCCACTGAAGGGAATCTCAAGGGGTTGCTCACAGAAATATCTGAGGCAAGGGTTGGCCTCTATGTGGCTACTTCCTCTGGAATACACGGGTAAGAATCTTATGGAGAGCCTGGAGTTGGGAAGATGAGCTGGACATTCTCCTACTCTGTTCTACATTTTCTTTTGTTCGCAGTGCTCCACACTGCTAATATACCGTAAGATTTCTTTATGATGTTTATTGTCTGTCTCCCAGTTAGAAATATAAGCTCTATAAGCCCAGAGATATTTGACTGTCTTGTTTATTCATATCTTCTTAGTAGCCTAGATCTAGCCTAAAATGGTATTTAGCTCATGAGATGTGTGTGTATGTGTGTGCACATGTGTTCAGTTGCTTTAGTCATGTCTGATCCTTTGGGAACCTATGGACTGTACCCTGCCAGGCTCCTCAGTATGGGATTCTCTGGGCAAGAACAGTGGAGTGGGTTTCTTGTGCCCTCATTCAGGGAATATTCTCAACCAAGGGATTGGACCAATATCTCTGTCTACTGCAAGGTAGATGGATTCTTTACTGCTGAGCCACTGGGAAAGCATGAACAGACATGTGTATGTGTGTGTGTTGCTCAGTTATGTCTGCCTCTTTGCAACCCCATTGACTGTAGCCAACCACCCTCCTCTGTCCATGGAAATCTCCAGGCAAGAATACTGAATTGGGTAGTCATTCCCTTCTCCAGGGCACCATTCAGACTCAGGGAAGAGACACATAGCAAATAGTAAATTTACATAATTTGTTATAAAGGTGCATGTGGGAGTTTTATGGTGATAATTCTCCAAATTCAGTAATTGACTCTATTAAATATTTTGCTTATGTTAAAATAATTAAAAGTTATCTCAAATTTAATTATAAAATTTTAAATGTATAAAATAATTTGAGGTACTTAATTTGTACTTTACTTGTCTTATTGTGCAGTTGAAAATCAACCTAGTTTGTAAAAAGGAAAACATTTTTAATTTCACAAAATCAGATGATTTATGGTCTATATTTAATAATACATGGGAATATAGTTCATTTCTTTTTCTTTAATATTTATCTTCAGTTCATATCTGAACAGTTTATTTTGGATGATTCACTTTCCCAAATATGAAATTCTCTCTGTGGTTCTGCATTTTCATATTATTACACTGCTCTAGCAATCGTAATTTTCCTAACCTCTAATCCTTGTAAAATTCTTATGCCTGTTCTGCTTACTGGGCCCTTAGATCAGGAAGTAGATATCAATAACTTTATCTCTTGAGAGAAAGACATTTTGAAGTTTCTTGAATAACTTTCCATTGCGTTTCTCATTATTGATACTCAACAATTTCTTCTGCCTTGGAAATCTTTACGTCACATATTACTGTCACAAAGATTTGCCTGATTTTGATTCATAGATTCAACTGTGGTGGTTCATTCTTTGCCTCCTGGGAAGCCCAATGAAAAGATCATTTGAGACATGAGCTTGTTTTTGTATATGTATAGTGGCTTCCTGGGGCTGTGTTTGTGAAAATTCTGCTGGAAATAAATGTAGACATCATGAAATAGGAATAGGGTATCACATAAGGAATGTAGATTCTACTTATATTTTATGTCTTTCTTGTTTTGCTGTTTCTGCTTTACCTCCCTTATCCACACAACTTCATCTAGTTCTATGCCACAAACCATAGCCCTAGACTGGCACTGTAGGAAGAGGCTTTAAGATGAGACAAGTTTGGGTCAAATTATAGCCCTGCAAGCTTTATCACTTACAAACTACCTGGCTTTGAGACTTTTTCTGTTCTTTTACCTTAGGTTTTCTCATCTGTAATAATTTCTGTATTTCAGTGTTGTATGAGAATTTGAATTGTGTGTGTGTGTATCTATTGTGTCTGGCATACTGTAGGTAATAAAACATGGTAGTTACTAGTATTAAAATAGTATTCAAAATTAAAACAGAGTAAAAACTTATATATACACTGCAGGCAATCTGTTTATTAACTGTAGAAAACAAATCCACAAAGAATGGCAGTTAAAAGTGTGTGCCACATGATCAATCAAGAATCATTTTCTTAATTAGCCCTGCTTTAGTCCTCTTTTTCTTTCTCTTTTAAATTATGATTTTTGAAGAAGCATCTCTGAATGGTTTATGCAGTACACTTCAGTAAGGCAAACCACAACTTTTTTGAAAGCTGTTATAAAGCAATCTGCTGCTGTTAAGTCACTTCAGTCATGTCTGACTCTGTGCGACCCCATAGACAGCAGCCCGTCAGGCTTGTTTGTCCCTGGGATTGTCCAGGCAAGAACTCTGGAGTGGGTTGCCATTTCCTTCTCCAATGCATGAAACTGAAAAGTGAAACTGAAGTTGCTCAGTCATGTTCAACTCTTAGCGACCCCATGGACTGCTGCCTACCAGGCTCCTCCATCCATGGGATTTTGCAGGCAAGAGTGCTGGAGTGGGGTGCCATTGCCTTCTCCCAAAGCAATCTGAACTTCTCTCAAATGTGCCGTATTAAAAAAAGGGAGGGAGGGAGAAAGATGCAGTCCTCTTCCCCAGTAGTTACTAAGAATTAAACAGTTAAACAGTCATTTACAATGTCCCCAGAGTTAATCATGCATGAAAAGTTACAACTGACTTCTTATCAAGTAGACAGCTTTATATACTGGTAAAAATTGATCTAAGGGAGAATTAGAAAGGCAGATGAGCTCCAATGTCTGGCTTAGTCAGTGATAGAGAGCCTATAACATACATATGATGTTGACACATATTCACTTTGAAACATGCCTTTTGTATCCCTTCCATATCCAGGTTTCCAAGTGTTGCCTCTACAATTGTGTTGGAGTCTATGTAAACTCAAAACATGCAAATTTTAAAAGGTATGGTATGATCCATTACTTACATACCTGTGTGCATAGAATTTGAAATAGTACAAATCACTATAAATGAAACACTGATCAGGAATTGCTTAATCTACGTTTGGGGAGAAGAGTGAATTGTAAACTCTTCTGGTGCTGTGAGGATAAATCTTAAAAAGTTCTCATCACAAGAAGAAAAATTAACTGTGAATTGATGGATATTAACTAGACTTATTGTAAAGTCACTTTGCAATATATATAAAAATCATTTTATTGTATACCTTAAACTAATTTATGTCAATTATATATAAATAAAGCTGGGAGAAAACCTTCTTACTATGCAATAGTTTCATGATAGTACCACTTTTCTGTGGTAGACACATACATATCCACCCTACTTTGTCAGAATCTGTCTTAAGTAATAGCAGTCTTGAATTATGCAAGTTTTTCAAGAAAGTTTTCTTCTCATGTTGGTCAGCTGTGCTACCCTCTTTGTCTCCAAATCTTCACCACCTCTCATCACTTTCTCTGCACATCACCTCAATGAACCAGCTCCTCCTGTGAATTCTATACTGTTGGATCTAATGGATATTTGACGTTGTTAACGGTCTTCTCCTTGTTATAAAACTATTTTTTCCTGAGTCTAGAAGTTCTTCATACCTCTCAGGATATTTCCTGTCTTCTTTGCAAGCTTACCCTCCTCTAGCCAATCGTGAAATATTACAGTTCTTCTGGATGCCATCCTATGGCTCTCTTCTCTTTTCACACTAATTCCTGCCCTGGGCAGACTCACTGATATGTGTGACTTATTACCCATGACAGATAGAAGATCGATGAATAGACAGAAGACTGACTAATATGAATCTCTTTTTCCTCAGCTGATATGATATCGTCTTATCTTCCCCAGTGAATTTGTTCACTTCTTTTCAGTTCCAGCCCCACCATACAGGTTCAAGTTACCATGGACATTTATTCTACCCTTTACCCTACTCAAAACATGGAAACCAGAGTAATGTTTGTGAAATGCAGATCTGATTTCTTTTCACTCCTGTCCCATTAAGTCACTATATTAGCTTTCCATAGCTATTAGAAAGAACAAAAAACTTAGCATTTTTAATGCAGCCATGCATGTTATATCACACCTGTAGAACATTTTGTACCACACTTCTTCCTGTTCAAGTTGGAATGGCTATACAGGCCTTTAAAAATCTTTTTTATTTTCTCAATTGCAACTTTTTCTCCTTCTATAGATTGTACCTTCCAGTATGCTTACCTTGCCCTTCTCTTCTCTATCCTAGCCAACTTGCTTTTTACAGCTTTTCTTTAGAAAACTAGTCCCTGACATCCTTTAATTCCTATTAAAAATACTTATAGTACCTTGTACATCTTTGTCATAGCACTGATTGCTTTTGTAAACCAACATTTATGCAGTTTGTGTCTTTGAGTAACAGTTTCTCTGTGCTAGTTTGTAAGGTCCAGAGAAACAGGAACCTTATTTGTTTTTTATTCACCAAACAACTTTGTTGCCTAACACAGGGTCTAGCATGAAGTAGATAACAAAAGATACTTTTTGAATGAGTGACAATGCATTAAGTGAGCACACTTCAGATTCTCCTCTTCAATTTCTAGAGGAGTAAGTGGTAACTCCCAAGTCTTCCTTTATATCCAAAGCACATGAAAGAATAAAAATGTTTGGAGAAATTGTTACAAGGAAAACAATGACTAGGGCAAAACTCTCATTCACATTTGATAGAGAAATCAAAAGCTTTACAGACAAGCAAAAGTTAGGAGAATTAAGACCACCAAGTCAGCTTTACAGCAAATGTTAAAGGAACTTCTCTAGGGAGGAAACACAAGAGAAGGAAAAGACCTACAAAAAATAAACCTAAAACAATTTAGAAAATGGTAATAGGATCATACATACTGGTAACTACTGTTAATATAAATGGATTAAATGCACCAACCAAAAGATACAGACTGGCTGGCTGGATACAAAAATAAGACCCATTTATATGCTGTTTACAAGAGACCCATCTCAGATCTTGGGACATTTACATACTGGAAGTAAGAGGATAGGAAAAGGTACTTCATCAAATCAAAATCAAAGGAAATCAAAGGAAAGCTGGATTAGCAATACTCATATTAGACAAAATAGACTTTAAAACAGATTATTATGTGGGACAAAGAAGGATACTATATAATGATCAAGAGTTCAATTCAAGAAGAAGCTATCACAATTATAAATATATATGCACCCAATATATGAGCTTCTCAATATGTAAGGCAAATACAATCATAAAGGGAGAAATCAACAGTAATTCAAGAATAGTGGGGGAACATTAACACTCTAATTTCATCAATGGACAGATCATCCAGATGAAAAATTAATAAGGAAACATAGGCGTTAAATGACACTTTAGAACTGGCAGACCTAATTGATATGTACAGAATATTCCATCCAAAAGCAACAGAGTACACATTCTTTTCAAGTTCACATGGAACATTCTCCAGGATTGAGCACATACTTGGCCACAAGGCAAGCCTTGGTAAATTTAAGAAAACTGAAATCATATCAAGCATCTTTTCTGATCACAACTATGAGATTAGAAATACACTACAAGAAAAAACTATTAAAAAAACCAACACGTAGTGGCTAGGCAATATGCTGCTAAACAACCAATGGGTCACAGACAAAAACAAAGAGGAAAATTTAAAAAATGCCTGGAGACAAATGAAATTGAAAGTACCATGGTCCAAAACCAATGGGATGCAACCAAGTAATTCTAAGAGGGAAGTTTATAGCAATACAATCTTACCTGAGGTAAGAAACAAGAAAAATCTCAAATAAACAACCTAATCTTACACCTAAAACAACTAGAGAAAGAACAAACAAAACCTACAGTTAGTAGTAGGAAAGAAATCATAAACATCAGAGCAGAAATAAATGAAATAGAGACAAAGAAAATAATTGCAAAGATCAATGAAACTAAAACTGGTTCTTTGAAAAGATGAACAAAATTACCATTAGCCAGACTTATCAAGAAAACAGGGAGAGGAATCAATAAAATTAAAAATGAAAAAAGAAGTTACAACTGACTCCACAGAAATACAAAGGATAATGAAAGACTATTATGAGCAACTATATGTCAATAGAATGGACAAATTCTTAAAAAGGTACAGTCTCCCAAGATTGATCCAGGAAGAAATATAAAACATGAATAGACCAGTCACAAGCATTGAAATGGAAACTGTGATTAGAAGAACTCTCAACAAGCAAAAGTCCAGAACCTGATGGCTTCACAGGTGAATTACAGAAGACTTAACATCTATACTTCTGAAACTGTTTCAAAAAGTTACAGAGGAAGGAAAACTTCCAAACTCATCCTATGAGGCTACTATCACCCTGATATCAAAACCAAAGACACCACAAAAAAGAAAGTTGTGGACCATTATCACTGATGCACATAGATGCAGAAATCCTCAACAAAATACTAGCAGTCTAAACCCCAAAACACATTCAAAGGATCAAGTGGGATTTATCCCAGGGATGCAATGATTCTTCAAAATATGCAAATCAATCAATGTGATACACCACATCGACAAACTGAAGGTTAAAATCCCTATGATCTTCTCAATAGATGTAGAAAAAGCTTTTGACAAAGTTCAGCATCCATTTATGATTAAAAACTCTCCAGAAAGTGGGCATAGAAGGAACCTATCTCAACTATAAAGGCTATATATGACAAACCTACAGCTAACTTCATATTCATTGGTGAAAAGCTGAAAGCTTTTCCTCTAACATTTGGAAGAAGACAAGGATTTACACTCTTTCCACTTTTATTCAACATAGTTTTGGAAGTCCTCGCTACAGCAATCAGAAATGCAAAAGTAGTAGAGGGAATCCAGATTGGAAATGAAGAAGTTAAACTATCACTTTGCAGATGATATGACAGTATACATTGTTGTTGTTGTTTTTCAGTTGCTAAGTTGTGTCTGACTCTTCTGCAACTCCATGGACTGGAGTCTGCCAGGCTCTTTTGTCCATGTGATTTTCCAGGCAAGAATTCTGGAGTGGGTTGCCATTTCCTTCTTCAAGGGATCTTCCCAGATCAGAAATCAAGCCTGCATTTCCTGCATTGGCAGGCAGGTTCATTACCACTGAGCCACCAGGCAAGCCCAATACTACACATAGAAGATTCTAAAGATATTACAAGATAACGACTAGAACTCATCAATGCATTTGGTAAAGTTTCAGTTTACAGAATTAATAAACAGAAGTCTCTTGCATTTCTATACATTAACAATGAAAGATCAAAAAGAGAAATTCAAGAAACCATTCCATTTACCATCACATCAAAAAGAATAAACTACCTAGGAATAAACCTCCCTAAGGAGACAAAAGACAAAACTCCAAAAGAAAAAATTCCAAAAACTCTTAAAATGCTGATGAAAGAAATCGAAGAAGACACAAATAGATGGAAAGATAAGCCATATTCATGGATTGGAAGAATCAATATTGTCAAAATGACTATACTACCCCCAGGCAATCTACAGATTCAGTGCAATCTCTATCAAGTAATGGCATTTTTCACAGAACTAGAACAAAAAGTCTTAAAATTGTATTGAGACACAAAAGACCCCAAATAGCCAAAGCAATCTTGAGAAAGAAAAACAGAGCTGGAGAAATCAGGCTCCCTGACTTCAGACTAACACTTAGTTCAGTTCAGTTTAGTCACTCAGTCATTTCCGACTCTTTGCGACCCCATGAATCGCAGCATGCCAGGCCTCCCTGTCCATCACCAACTCCCGGAGTTCACTCAGACTCACATCCATCGAGTCCGTGATGCCATCCAGCAATCTCATACTCGGTCGTTCCATTACCCTCCTGCCCCCAATCCCTCCCAGCATCAGAGTCTTTTCCAATGAGTCAACTGTTCGCGTGAGGTGGCCAAAGTACTGGAGTTTCAGCTTTAGCATCATTCCTTGCAGGGAAATCCCAGGGTTGATCTCCTTCAGAATGGACTGGTTGGATTGCCTTGCAGTCCAAGGGACTCTCAAGAGTCTTCTCCAACACCACAGTTTAAAAGCATCAATTCTTTGGTGCTCAGCTTTCTTCACAGTCCAACTCTCACATCCATACATGACCACTGGAAAAACCATAGCCTTGACTAGACAGACCTTAGTTGACAAAGTAATGTCTCTGCTTTTAAATATACTATCTAGGTTGGTCATAACTTTTCTTCCAAGGAGTACGTGTCTTTTAATTTCATGGCTGCAATCACCATCTGCAGTGATTTTGGAGCCCCCAAAAATGAAGTCTGACACTGTTTCCACTGTTTCCCCATCTATTTCCCATGAAGTGATGGGACCTGATGCCATGATCTTCGTTTTCTGAATGTTGAGCTTTAAGCCAACTTATTCGCTCTCCTCTTTCACTTTCATCAAGAGGCTTTTTAGTTCCTCTTCACTTTCTGCCATAAGGGTGGTGTCATCTGCATATCTGAGGTTATTGATATTTCTGCCAGCAATCTTGATTCCAGCTTGTGCTTCTTCCAGCCCAGCGTTTCTCATGATGTACTCTGCATAGAAGTTAAATAAGCAGGCTGACAATATACAGCCTTGACACACTCCTTTTCCTATTTGGAACCAGTCTGTTGTTCCATGTCCAGTTCTAACTGTTGCTTCCTGACCTGCATACAGATTTCTCAAGAGGCAGGTCAGGTGGTCTGGTATTCCCATCTCTTTCTCTAACACGAAAAAGCTGCAATCATCAAAACAGTGTGGTACTGACACAAAAACAGAAATATACGTCAATGGAACAGGATAGAAAACTGAGAAATAAATTCTTGTAGTAATGGTCAATAAATCTGTAACAAAGGCAAGACTATGCAATGTTGGCAAGATAGTCTCTCAAGAAGTGGTGCTGGGAAAACTGGACAGCTGAATGTAAAATATGAAATTAGATCATTCTTTAATACCATATACTCAAATAAGTTTAAATGAGCTAAAGACCTAAATGTGAGACTGGACACTATAAAACTCCTAGAGGAAAACATAGACAGAACACTCTCCGACATAAATTGCAGTGGTATCTTTTTCATTCTCTTGGAATAATGGAAATAAATACAAATATAAGGAAATGGGACCTACTTACACTCAAAAGCTATTGCACAACAAAGGAAACAGTAAACAAAATGAAAAGACAGTCCACAGATTGGGAGGAAATATTTGAAAAGATGTAACTTACAAGGGATTAATCTCTAAAATTTGTGAACAGCTCCTGATGCTTAACAGCATCAAAACAAACAACCCAATCAAAAATTGGGCAGAAGACCTAAACAGAAATTTCTCTAAAGAAGACATACAGATATGAAAAGATGTTCAGCATTGCTAATTATTAGAGAAATGCAAATCAAAACTGCAATGAGATACCACGCCAGCCAGAATGTCTATCGTCAAAAAACCTGCAGCAGTAAATGCTCTAGAGGGTGAGGACAAAAGGGAACCCTTCTACACTGTTGATAGGAATGTAAATTGGTATAGCCACTATGCAGAACAGTATGCAGATTCCTTAAAAAACTAAAAATAGAGCTAACATATGACACTGAATTCCTACTTTTGTGCATATATCCAGAGAAAAACATAATCTGAAAAGATACATGAACCACAGTGTTCACTCAAACACTGTTTACAATAGCCAAGACATGGAAGCAACCTGCATGTCCATCAGTAGAGGAATGGATAAAGAAGATATGGTACATATATACAATGGAATATTACTCAGCCCTTAAAAAGAATAAACTAATGCCATTTGCAGCAACATGGACTCATACTGAGTGAAGTAAGTCAGACAGAAAAGGATCAATATCACATGATATCCTTTATATGTGAAATCCAAAAAGAAATGATGAAAATTAACTTACAAAACAGATACTCAAGAGACTTAGAAAACAAACTTATGGTTGCTGGGGATAAGGGATACCTAGGCATGGACATGTACACACTGCTATATTTAAAATGGAGAATCAACAAGAACCTACGGTTATAGCACATGGAACTCTGCTCAGTGTTATGTGGCAGCTTGGATGGAAGGGGAGTTTAGAGGAAAATGGATACATGTACATGTATGGCTGAGTCCCTTTGCTATTCACCTGAAACTATCACAACATTGTTAATCATCTTTGTTGTTCTTAACTAACCCAGTCATGTCTGACTTTTTGCAACCCCATGGACTGCAGCATGCCAGGCCTCCCTGTCCCTTACCATCTCTTGAAGTTTGCCCCAGTTCGTATCCATTGCATTGGTGATGTCATCCAGTCATCTCATCCTCTGATGCCTTCTTCTCCTTTTGGTGCTCTGCCTTTTTTACAGTCTAGCTCTCACAATCACACATGGCCACTGGGAAGACCAATGATAGTGAAATTGCTCAGTCATGTCCAACTCTTTGTGACCCCATACAGTCCATGAGATTCTCCATTCCAGAATATGGGAGTGGGTAGCTGTTCCCTTCTCCAAGGGATCTTTCTGACCCAGGGATCAAACCCAGGTCTCCTGCATTGCAGGCACATTCTTTACCAGCTGGGTCACCAGGGAAGCCCAAGAATACTGGAGTGGGTAGCCTATTCCTTCTCCGGGGGATCTTCCCACCAGGAATCAGACTGGAGCCTCCTGCATTGCAGGTGGATTCTTTACCAGCTGAGCTACCAGGGAAGCCATAGCCTTAACTATATGGACGTTTATCATCAGAGTAATGTCTCTGCTTTTCAACACAAATCAGCTATACTGTAATTCAAAATTAAAAGGTTTTTTTTTTTTTTTAATGAAATAGTAACTGGGCTAGATGTCAAATGAGACAAAATTGGGCATTGACTCTTCAGTTCAATACCTGTGTTATTTTAAGCAATACTTTGCCTGTCATCTTTCAAATGGAAATAATGATAATAATGGCAGTAGCAAAGCTAACCTTTATGAAGAATTTATTATATGGGCCAGCCACCTGACTAATGTTGTAAAGGCATTATCTGAATTTGTCATCAGAATCCCTAGGATATTTGTATTAATATAAAAATAAAACAATAGCAGTTAGCAGTATAGCACCATGTGCTCAGTCCTCTTTCAAGCATTGTACATGTATTATTTCATTTAGTCTTATTTAACGGTGTTTTTCTTTCATTCCCTCTTTTACAGTAACCCATTGTTACTCAGTTTTCACTTGTGAGAATTTTGGCATATTTGACATTGCATATTTAGTATTCAGTGCTCTTTAATGTTGCATGGCTAGAGGAAAATGCTTTTTTACATTCTTACAGTGTGAGCTATAACTGCAGAGAGTCAATAAGTTATTTTTATACACTTGAGACCTGTAAAATTATTTTGAACATGCTCATAGGATTAAAAATCATAGCTACTGGTGTATCATAAACAGGTTTCTCTTGCATGTATTCTTGAGGTATTAAAAATAATTACTCATTCATGCCACAAAACTATTTGAAACAAAAGAGACATATGACCTAAAGTCCTTTCCAACTATTGCAGAAAATAGTTTGAATAGTAGCATCTTTTCTTAGATTATATACAATACTACATTTAAGTTGAATACATTTTTCTATTGTAAACCAAATGGTATTTTGTATAAAATCATCTGGGAAATAAGGAGAATGGAGGAAAAATATTAAAATGTTGAATTATTTATTGCATGGAAACTGCTTTTCTATTTTTTTTTAAGCTAGAGGTGTAAAGTATGGAATTTTTATCAAAAGACAGGTTCTTTATTTACTGTATTTCTGTTGAGTCAATCAGCTCTTTAAAAATTAACTCAAGTATTTTTCTACCTTTGTCTGTTAAAATTTATTTACCTAGCAAATTTTTCATACTTCCAAATAGTCAGCAGCAGTAATAACAGTGTGTAAATTTACACTGAATTTATTTCCCATATAAGAACAATCTGGGAACACAGAGTCATAGGTTTTGGTTCAGCTGTACACACAGTTGGGATTCTTATATTTCATCATGTGTAAAGCAAGGAATTTGCACTAGAATTTCATTTATTCATCACTTAAACAAACAGTGAATGATGCTAAGTGTCAGACACTATTTTTGATGTTGGAAAAGCAAAATTCCTCTTGAAGTTTACATTTCCATAGAATGATGGTGATGCTGATGATAAGTAATAATGATAATAGTCTATGATAGAATAACATGGTTATTCCCCAACTTCTCATCTTAATTTTTAGTACTCTGCATTTACATTTAAAATTTCACCAAATTTGTGCCATAATCACTTGTTTATAAGGAAAGTTTCTCTTTGTGACTTCCTTAAAAATTGGAATTATGTTTTAGCCTATTTTGTAAATTGTACTCCTGGAGGAGGGCATGGCATCCCACTCCAGTATTCTTGCCTGGAGAATCTCCATGGACAGAGGAGCCTGATGGTCTATAGTCCATGGGGTCGCAAAGAGTCAGACATCACTGAGCAACTAAGCACAGCACATAAATTATACTAAAAGCAAAGCTCATGGACCATAATATTTAATAATACATAATACTTAATGAAAGTTTGTTAAATGGATGAATGGATGGGTGAACATATTGATTAATAGAAGAAGGAGAGAGTAACTTTTTTTTTGAATAGTCTCTGTGTAATAATTTCTATATGGGGACTCTTCACTGGTCTATGAAGTCAAAGATATATTCCCTCACCTCATTCTCTTGATTAGGTGGAAGAGTGCATCCTTAGAAGCATCTGGTAACATACCATTAAATTCTTATAGAAAAACATATCTATATGCCTGAAAGCAAGTTCCTTTTAGTTAAATATTAGCTTTTCTGTGTTTATAAACTGTCTTTAAAGTAATGGAGAATAAAAAAAACATCTTTCATGTACTAGAATTATTTAGATTTTGACCTGAATACCTTCCCTGAAATCTAGATTTTGTTTATATATAAAAATGAAATTAGTAAAAGAGCTGAGCTTTGTAGGCTCATTCTCTCAGAACTGAACTCAGGTGTCACATATAAATGACATTATTTATAAGATATAATGGGACAGTTGTGTTTTGTTGATGCCAGTAGAATAAAGTTTTATCTGAAGGATATAGTAATATAACAAATCTGAATACAAAAGATTAATGGGAAAATCTAGTCCTTTTATAATAAACTTCGACTTTATTCAAGCCATGAGGGAAAATTAAAGGGATATATATAGTTGAACGGTTATGATAGCAAGAGATTCAGAGCAAAGATGAGAGTCATTTGGCAAACTTCTGGTCTTCATACTGTTTTGGCATGTACTTTTGTAGGTGGTTAGGATATGGTAGATAATTAATCCATTATCTCTGTAATGAGAGCTATTAAAGTCTATTCAGACATCTTGGGATTCAATCACGTGACAGCATTATCTTTCTTTAATTACTGACTTTCATTGTCAATATTAATTTATACTTATTCTCACATTTACCCATTCTGTTATTCTTCATTCCTTCTGTTGTCTCCAGGCTTACATCTTGGATTATTTCAATATTTTTTCAGTAAATTCCCCTTTTATAATCTTTTCTGTACAGGTCTACAAGTGATATTCTCTCAGTTTTTCTTGATTATTTTATTATTTTTGTAAATATCTTTATTTCACCTTCAATTTTTTTTTTTGTGGGGAGGGGTAAGTGTAATAGAATAGTTTTTCCTGATAAATTCTTTTTCTTCCAGTTATATTGAGTTATAATTGACATACAGCACTGCATAAGTTTAAGATGTTTAAGGCATAATGATTTGACCAACATACATCATGAAATTTACCACAATAAGTTTAATGACCATTCATCATCTCATACACATGTAATATTAAAGAAATGGAAAAAGTATTTTCCTTGTGATGAGACCTCTTAGGATTTACTTTCTTAACATCTTGCATATAACTTACAGCAGTGGTAAATATTAACCATGCTGTTCATCACATCATCCCAAGTATTTTTCTTATAACTGAAATTTGTACCTTTTGACTGTCTTCATCCAATTCCCCCAGCCTCTATCCCCTGCTTCTTGATAGCCACAAGTCTGATCTATTTTTCTATGTTTGTTTGTTTGCTTGTTTAAATATAATTGATATACAACACTACATTAGTTCCTGGCACACAATATAGTAATTTGGTATTTCCATACATTTCCAAATGATCACCATGATAAATCTTTCACCATATAAGATGTTACATAATTATTAACTATATTCCCCACACTATACACTTCATACCTGTGATCCATATATTTTATAGCTAAAAGTTTGTAGCTCTTAATCTTTCATTACTCTTTCCTATGTTTCTCCTGTCTTCACCTCTTCCTTTCTGGCAACCACACTGTTTCTTCTCTGTATCTATGACTCTGTTTAGTTATGTGTGTGTGTTTATTTTTTAGATGCTACTTTAAGTGAAATCAAACAATATATTCCTCTCTCCAATTTATTTCACTAAGCAACTTATTTCACCCCTGGGTCCATTGATGATATTGCAGATGTCCAGATTTCATTCATTTTTTATGCCTCAGTAATATTCCAGTGTGTGTTAGTATGTGCAGGTATATACCCCATATCTTTTTTATCCATTAATCTATTACTAAACACTTAGGTTGCTTCCATATCTTGACTATTGTAAATAATACTGATTCACTGCAGTATGTTCACTGAAGTGTGAAATTAGTGTTTTCATTTTCTTTGGGTTAATACCCAGGAGTGGAACTGATGGAAGATACAGTATTTATTTGTAATTTTTTTGAGGAATCTCCATGCAATTTTCCATAGTGGCTGGCACCAGTTTACATTCCCAATGATAGTGTATGATAGTCCCTTTTCTACACATCTTTCCCAATACCTATCTATTATTTTGTTTTTAAATAGCCATTCTGACTGGTGTTAGCTGATTATTTTGTGGATTTGACTTGTATTTCCCTGATGATTAGTGACGCTGAGCATCTTTTTATGTGTATTGAAAATCTCTGTCTTCTTTCAAAAAATATCTATTCAGATCCTCTGCCCATTTTTTAATCAGGTTGTTTGTTTGTTTTTTTTTGATGTTAACTTGTATGAGTTATTTGTATGTTTTGATTATTAGCCCCTTATTGAATATATCATTTGAAAATATCTTCTCCCATTCAGAGGGGATTTTTTTTTTTTTTTTGGTTGTTGTTGTTGATTTTCAACTTCACTGTGCAAAAGCTTCTGTTTGATGTAGTCCCATTTGTTTATTTTTGCTCTTATCCTTGCCTGAGGAAGCATAGCCAAAATATATTGCTGAGTTTTATGGTTTGGGGTTTTAGTTTAGTTTTTTTTTAAATTTTTTTATTTTTTTATACTTTACAATATTGTATTGTTTTTGCCATAGATCAACATAAGTTTTAAGTCTCTAATCCATTTTGGGTTTACTTTTGTATATAATTTGAGAAAACAGTATAGTTTTTTTTTATTCTTTTACATGTAGCTTACAGTTTTCCAACCTCATTTATCATAGAGACTATCTTTTTCCAAATGTATATTCTTTCCTCTTTTGTTGTAGATTAATTGCCCACATAAGTGGGGGTTCATTTCTGAGCCCTATGTCCTGTTCCATTGATCTAGTGTCTGTTTTTGTGCCATTATCATACTATTTTGATTACTGTAGCTTTGAAGTATAGTTTGAAATCAAGGAGCATAGTACTTTCAGTTTTGTTCTTCTTTCTTAAGATTATTTTGGCTATTAGGGGTCTTCCATGTTTCCATATGAATTTTAGAATTATTTTTTCTAGTTGTGTGAAAAATGCCTTGGTATTTTGATAGGGATTGCACTGAATCTGTATATTGCCTTGGATACTGTGGTAATTTTAGCATATTAACTCTTTCAATTCATGAATATATATTTCCATATGCTTGTGTCATCTTCACTTTCTTCCATCAGTATTTTATAGTTTTATGAGTATAGGCCTTTTACTCCTTGGATTTATCCCTAGGTATTTTTTTTTCTTTTTCATGAAATAGTAAATGAGATTGATTTTTAAAATTTAATTTCTGATAGTTAATTGTAAGTGTATAAAAACACCACAGATTTCTGTATATTGATTTCATGTCCTGCAACTGTTCTAGTATGGTGGTGTCTTTAGGAGTCTCAACGTGTAGAGAATTCTATATATAGAGAATCCTATATTTGTATGCCTTCTGCAAACAGTGACAGTTTTATTTCTTCCTTTGCAATTTGAAATCCTATTTCTTTTTCTTGTCTGATTGCTGTATCTAGGACTTTCAATGCTATGTTGAATAAAAATGATAAGAGTGAGCATACTTGTCTTGTTCCTGATCTTAGATGAAATGCTTTCTGCTTTTCACTGTTGAGTATGATTAAAGCCACACATGGCCTTTATTGTGTTGTGGTATATTCCCTTTATAGTAATTTAATTTAGAGTTTTTATCATAAGTCGATGTTGAATTTTACCATAAGCATTTTCAGCATCTATTATGATGATAATATGCTTTGTGTTTCATTTTGCTAATGTGATGTATCATATTAATTGATTTGTGGATGATGATCCATCCTTGCATCCCTGAAATAAATCCTACTTAATCATGGTATATGAACTTTTATTATCTTGTTGGATTCAGTTTGCTGATTTTTTAATTGAAGTATAGTTGATGTATAATATTATGTTATAGGTGTACAGTATAGTGATTCACACTTCTTAAAGATTATACCCATTTATAATTGTAATAAAATATTGATTATATTCCTTTTGTTGTACACTGTATCCTTGTAGTTCATTTTATACACAATAATTTGTACCTCTTAATGCCCTACTGCTGTAATGCTTCACTCTCCTCACTGGTAACCACTAGTTGTTCTTTGTGATATGTGAGTCTGTTTCTTTTTTGTTATATTCACTAGTTTGTTGTACCTTTTAGAGTCCACATATAAGTGATATCATACAATATTTGTTTTTTTGTGTATGACTTATTGCATTAGCATAGTTACCCTGCAAAGTCCATCCATGTTGTTGCAAATGGCAGAATTTCCTTATTTTTTATGGCTGAATAGTACTCATTTGTGTGTGTGTGCGTGTGTGTGTGTGTGTGCATGTGTATGTGTGTTTGTACATGTATATATGTATATGCCACACCTTCTTTATCCATCCCTCTATTGATGGACACAGGTTATTTACATATCTTAGCAATTGTTAATAATGCTGTGAGGTATTCAATTATCATATTGACAATAATAGTTGATGACAAATTGATAAATACTGGCAACAATTACTTATAGCTTTTCTCTGCTAAACCTTCCATGAGTCCTTTCATCCATGCTGCCAACTTTCCTGAAACAGCAGGTTTTTTCAGCGTTTGAAGTAATACAAAATGTCATCTCTTCCAAATTCCACCCCATCAAAATCATATCAGACAGATTGCCACCAATCTTTCTTATACATTCAGGGATGTGGAACTTAGGAAGTAAAATTGGCTTTCTTAGAACCTACCATCTTTCTTTCTCTGTCTAATTTGTGGAAGTGATACATACACTAATGTAATGAGTGATAATGTGAAGAAAAGAGACATAGTTTCTAGTATTAGCTATTGGATCCTGACATATCACTCCTTAGGAAGAAGAGGGCTTAGTGAAGAAAAAATAGTATGCTCATTCAAGATGATTCTCTTTCATTTATCATTGGACTCTTTTAGGCAGGAATTTAGAATAGTTTTTAGATTCAGTGAGACTATATTCCTACAACTTACATGCTTATAGAAGGTCAAACAAGAAAAAAGTATGCTCAAGACTGTTTCTGGTGAACATGAAATTTAATTTAATGCTGAGGAGACCAGGATTAAATATTCTTTGGGATTATGCTCTTACAGATGTGGCATGTTTTACTCACTTCCAGGACTAACCCAGGAAAACAAATGTAGTTTTAAGCATGGTAAATTTCAGTTCAGTTCATTTCAGTCGCTCAGTCGTGTCCAACTCTTTGCGACCCCATGAATCGCAGCACACCAGGCCTTCCTGTCCATCACCAACCCCCAGAGTTCACTCAAACTCACGTCCATTGAGTCGGTGGTGCCATCCAGCCATCTCATCCTCTGTCATCCTCTTCTCCTCCTCTGTCGTCCCCCTCTCCTCCTGCCCCTAATCCCTCCCAGCATCAGAGTCTTTTCCAATGAGTCAACTCTTCGCATGAGGTGGCCAAAGTACTGGACCTTCAGCTTAGCATCATTCCCTCGAACGAACACCCAGGGCTGATCTCCTTTAGAATGGACTGGTTGGATCTCCTTGCAGTCCAAGGGACTCTCAAGAGTCTCCTCCAACACGACAGTTCAAAAGCATCAATTCTTTTGTGCTCAGCTTTCTTCACAGTCCAACTCTCACATCCATACATAACCACTGGAAAAACCATAGCCTTGACTAGACGGACGTTTGTTGGCAAAGTAATGTCTCTGCTTTTCAATATGCTATCTATATTGGTCATAAATTTCCTTCCAAGGAGTCAGCGTCTTTTAATTTCATGGCTGCAATCACCATGGCCAGTTATAAAATCTAACATTTTTGTTTCTTGTATTACCCTTATAACATTTTTGCTTCTTGTATTGCCCTATAATTTTACTGGTTTACTTGAAATATGAGAATAAGGGGAAAATATGAGAATAACGATGAGTTATGTTTTATTTCTATGCTTATGGCATAGTTCTAAAACCCTCATAAAATAATCAGTGAAATTGTTTCCATGAACAATTATGGAAAAAACTATTGAAGCTTAATGCCTCTCAGTGAAAGCTTCCAGAATGATGTTAATTTGTGGTAAGATACATTTCTGATGAGAATTATTATAAAGGAAGAGAAAAATTCATGCGAGAATTCTAGAATCCCTGAAGGTCTAGAAGAACACTCATTTGAAACTTTTTTCTCCTTTTTATTCCTCCTTCAAAATTTTGAATGGAAAATACATAAGGAGTCTCGTTTTCACTTATTGTGTTTGAGATGGGTATTCTCAGATAAAGCCCGACTCTTTTAAACTTCAGGCTCTTCTTTAACTATCACAGCACAGATGACACTTGCCACTTTTCTTCCAATTCCAGCAAATGGAGAGAATCTAAGTTTTCAGCTCAGTGCTTCAAAATTTCTATTTCCTGGTACAATATTTTAATTGTCAAGGACTAGCTATACTATTGATGGTGTTTAAAAGATTTTTTCCTACAAGTAGCATATTTCCAGTAGCAACCATTTTCTTCTTGAGAAACGACATTACCATTTATTCACAAATGATTTTAAGTTTGAAACTTACAGTCCTGTATATCCAATGACCTATCTTCATTTGAAAGGTCCCAGAGAGGGGTCTAGAATTGAAGTCCTTATTTCCCCCCAAATTCTGCTCATTTTTTCATACCAAACGAATGTTTTAAAACTAGACATACTCCTCCCAGCCTCCCTGCTAAATAGTCCTATGTGCTTTTATCTCCAACAAAGAACTTACCTTCTCTCCATGCTGACCTACTTGCAGTGCCTTCTACTGAACATACAGCTTCATAGTTCACCACTCTAATCCTTTTGTCTGGAATATAAGTCTCCTTCTGGACCCTTTTGTGTCTTCTACTCAAGATTTGGATACCTAACTCTCTTAGGAAATGGTAATAACTGAGGAAACTCTCAGTCCAGGAAGAGAGACAGACAAAGGCTATTTTAATGTAGAGAAAGGTGATAGAAATTCTGCTACAATAATCTGTTTCTGTGTCTCTTTACCATTTGAATTGTGAACTGTCAAACTGTGTCTAATTTATTTTTATCTTTAGCATATAGACTAATAGTAAATATCATTGTACATTTATTTATCACTCAATAGATACTCAGTGTTTATTGAATGAATATAGTTCTCATGACCTACAAATATAAAAACATTACTCATACAAGTTTTGTTAATGTTTCTTTCCTTCTCAGATAAGCTCTATTCAACAGCTCACTGATAAGATTTAGATTTATGTGAGATCATAAATTCTGAAATGGAATATCAGGTGCTTTCCAAAATTAGTGTAATATATTTCACAAATTCCACTGCAAACTGTGCTTTTGAAGTGCAAAAATACAGTGTTAAACTAGGAGAAAGATGAGTCCTTGAAAGGAATTTTTGTCTGAGATAGTAATTTCTTCCCCGCACAAAGCAACTTTCTTCCCTTTGCAGATCCTGTCTAGGGTTCTGTTTTGCTGTATGATCAAAGAATCAGAAGACTAATTTGTAGTTTTGGCTTCTCCTTTTGCTAGCTATATAATGTATGAAATTTGCTTTTGAGGCTTAGTTTTCTTATTCACAAATATGGATGATGATACCTGCCATGATTATCTCACATATATAAGATGAGTCTCCAATGAACCAATGCACAGGAAAGTACTTTGAAATATACAAGTTTCTATGAAAGTGTCAAGTATTATGATTAGGCAAAATGTATTAGTTTTGTTATGAAGACCAGAAAAGATGAAGTAAATATCTTAGTAAAAATAGATAAAGTTTCTAAATTTATTTGATAAAAAGTTTTATGAATACCTATCAATACTTATCAATACTACTATTACAATAATGTTAGTTGATTTATTACACATTTACAATATGCTGAAACTCATGTGGATTACCACATTTTATTATAATCACAGATCTATATGGTATAATCAATCTGATTTCGGTGTTGACCATCTGGTGATGTACATGTGTAGAGTCTTCTCTTGTGTTGTTGGAAGAGGGTGTTTGCTATGACCAGTGCATTTTCTTGGCAAAACTCTATTAGTCTTTGCCCTGCTCAATTCCACATTCCAAGGCCAAATTTGCCTGTTACTCCAGGTGTTTCTTGACTTCCTACTCTTGCATTCTAGTCCCCTATAATGAAAAGGACATCTTTTTTGGGTGTTAGTTCTAGTAGGTCTTGTAGGTCTTCATAGAACCGTTCAACTTCAGCTTCTTCAGCATTACTGGTTGGGGCATAGACTTGGATTATGGTGATATTGAATGGTTTGCCTTGGAAACGAACAGAGAAAATTCTGTCGTTTTTGAGATTGCATCCAAGTACTGCATTTCAGACTCTTTTGTTGACCATGATGGCTACTGCATTTTTTCTGAGGGATTCCTGCCCACAGTAGTAGATATAATAGTCATCTGAGTTAAATTCACCCATTCCAGTCCATTTTAGTTCGCTGATTCCTAGAATGTTGACGTTCACCCTTGCCATCTCTTGTTTGACCACTTCCAATTTGCCTTGATTCATGGACCTGACATTCCAGGTTCCTATGCAATATTGCTCTTTACAGCATCAGACTTTGTTTCTATCACCAGTCACATCCACAGCTGGGTACTGTTTTTGCTTTGGCTTCACCCCTTCATTCTTCCTGGAGTTATTTCTCCACTGATCTCCAGTAGCATATTGGACTCCTACTGACCTGGGGAGTTCCTCATTCAATATCCTATTATTTTGCCTTTTCATACTGTTCATGGGGTTCTCAAGGCAAGAATACTGAAGTGGTTTGCCATTCCCTTCTCCAGTGGACCACGTTCTGTCAGACCTCTCCACCATGACCCTCTCGTCTTGTGTTGCCCCGCAGGCATGGCTTGGTTTCATTGAGTTAAACAAGGCTGTGATCCTAGTGTGATTAGATTGACTAGTTTTCTGTGATTATGGTTTCAGTGTGTCTGCCCTCTGATGCCCTCTTGAAACACCTACCATCTTACTTGGGTTTCTCTTACCTTGGGCGTGGAGTATCTCTTCACGGCTGCTCCAGCAAAGCATAGCAGCTGCTCCTTATCTTGGACAAAGTTAAAACTGATTATATTCTTTGCAGCCAAAGATGGAGCAGCTCTATACAGTCAGCAAAAACAAGACCGGGAGCTGACTGTGGCTCAGATCATGAACTTTTTATTACCAAATTCAGACTTAAATTGAAGAAAGTAGGTAAAACCGCTAGACCATTCATGTATGACCTAAATCAAATTCCTTATAATTTTACAGTGGAAGTGAGAAATAGATTTAAGGGCCTAGATCTGATAGATAGAGTGCCTGATTAACGATGGAATGAGGTTTGTGACATTGTACAGGAGACAGGGATCAAGACCATCCCCATGGAAAAGAAATGCAAAAAAGCAAAATGGCTGTCTGGGGAAGCCTTACAAATAGCTGTGGAAAGAAGAGAAGTGAAAAGCCATGGAGAAAAGGAAAGATATAAGCATCTGAGTGCAGAGTTCCAAAGAATAGCAAGAAGAGATAAGAAAGCCTTCTTCAGCGATCAATGGAAAGAAATAGAGGAAAACAACAGAATGGGAAAGACTAGAGATATCTTCAAGAAAATTAGAGATACTAAGGGAACATTTCATGCAAAGATGGTCTCGATAAAGGACAGAAATGATATGGACCTAACAGAAGCAGAAGATATTAAGAAGAGGTGGCAAGAATACACAGAAAAACTGTACAAAAAAGATCTTCACAACCTGGATAATTACGATGGTGTGATCACTCATCTAGAGCCAGACATCCTGGAATATGAAGTCAAGTGGGCCTTAGAAAGCATCACTATGAACAAAGCTAGTGGAGGTGATGGCATTCCAGTTGAGCTATTTCAAATCCTGAAAGCTGATGCTGTGAAAGTGCTGCACTCAATATGCCAGCAAATTTGGAAAACTCAGCAGTGGCCAAAGGACTGGAAAAGGTGAGTTTTCATTCCAATCCCAAAGAAAGGCAATGCCAAAGAATGCTCAAACTACCACACAATTGCACTCATCTCACACACTAGCAAAGTAATGCTCAAAATTCTTCAAGCCAGGCTTCAGCAATACATGAACCATGAACTTCCTGATGTTCAAGTTGGTTTTAGAAAAGGCAGAGGTATCAGAGATCAAATTGCCAACATTCACCGGATCATCAAAAAATCAAGAGTTCCAGAAAACATCTATTTCTGCTTTATTGACTATGCCAAAGCCTTTGACTGTGTGGATCACAATAAACTATGGAAAATTCTGAGAGAGATGGGAATCCCAGACCACCTGACCTGCCTCTTGAGAAATCTGTATGCAGGTCAGGAAGCAACAGTTAGAACTGGACATGGAACAACAGACTGGTTCCAAATACGAAAAGGAGTGTGTCAAGGCTGTATATTGTCACCCTGCTTATTTAACTTATATGCAGAGTACATCATGAGAAACACTGGACTGGAAGAAACAGAAGCTGGAATCAAGATTGCCAGGAGAAATCTCAATAACCTCAGATATGCAGATGACACCACCCTTATGGCAGAAAGTGAAAAGGAATTAAAAATCCTCTTGATGAGAGTGAAAGTGGAGAGTGAAAAAGTTGGCTTAAAGCTCAACATTCAGAAAATGAAGATCATGGCATCCGGTCCCATCACTTCATGGGAAATAGATGGGGAAACAGTGGAAACAGTGTCAGACTTCATTTTTTTGGGCTCCAAAATCACTGCAGATGGTGACTCCAGCCGTGAAATTAAAAGACACATACTCCTCGGAAGAAAAGTTATGACCAAGCTAGATAGCATATTCAAAAGCAGAGACTACTTCGCCGACTAAGGTCCGTCTAGTCAAGGCTATGGTTTTCCCAGTGGTCATGTATGGATGTGAGATTTGGACTGTGAAAAAGGCTGAGCGCTGAAGAATTTATGCTTTTGAACTGTGGTGTTGGAGAAGACTCTTGAGAGTCCCTTGGACTGCAAGGAGATCCAACCAGTCCATTCTAAAGGAGATCAGCCCTGGGATTTCTTTGGAAGGAATGATGCTAAAGCTGAAACTCCAGTACTTTGGCCACTTCATGCGAAGAGTTGACTCATTGGAAAAGTCTCTGATGCTGGGAGGGATTGAGGGCAGGAGAAGGGGATGACAGAGGATGAGATGGCTGGATGGCATCACAGACTCGATGGACGTGAGTCCGAGTGAACTCCAGGAGTTGGTGATGGACAGGGAGGCCTGGCGTGGTGCAATTCATGGGGTTGCAAAGAGTCGGACACGACTGAGCGACTGAACTGAACTGAAGTTAACTGATATGGTATGAATGATTATAAATATCCCCTTACAGGTAAAGGAACTGAAGATTACATATACTGAGTGATAAAGTTATTGTCTACTATTGTCAAACTGTAGTATGCAAACTAATTTTGTCCTGGTTCTTAAAGTAGTCATTATAAAGAAAAAAAGAGCCCCAAAATGCAAGAATATGTTCCTGTTAGTAAGTTATTTACTTTTCCCATACTTTTTCAAATACTATTCTAAGCTAAATAGCATGTTTACACATTCTCTGATTAAAAACAGTATTCCAGTTACTTAAGAATAGCACATAGCCTTATACTAAGAAAGAAATATAAATTTTAGAAGGACTCTGTAAGGGATGTTTACTTTACCTCTAAGCACTCATCTTTCCTGGAGACTTCTTTCTGTGTCTACTAAATCAGTTACCACCTACTCTGTTACTCAAACTACTTGGGATTATGCTTTTTCTTAAATTAACTTATTTTTAATTAGAAGATGATAACTTTATAATATTGTGTTGGTTTCTTCCATATATCAACATGAATCAGCCATAGGTATGCATATGTCCCCTTTCTCTTGAATCTCCCTCCCACCTCCCACCTGATCCCACCCCTCTAGGTTTCCACAGAGCACTGAATTTGCTCTCTCTGCATCATACAGTAAATTCCCACTGACTATCTAATTTTACATGGAGTTATGCATATGGATTGCTCTTTAATCTTTCTCTCCTTCATCCCTATTTCCTGTCCTCAATTCATGCAATCAATTATCATATCCTATTTCTTCTTCCTTGTACCTATTTCTTGATTCAGTTTCATCTCTTCATTTCCTTTCTATCCCACTTGGCCAAATCAGAATGGTGTTTTGCTTAAAATACAGAAAACATCTCTGAACTGGTCCTATTTAAATCTGTGTTTTATATTAACAGCTTGGTTAATCTTTTATGTTGGAAATTAGATCATGCTAGCTACCTCTTGGCTTAAAAGTTTGTGGATTCCATTTATTCTTCAAATAAAGTTAAAAAGGCTTGACATCGTGTTGAGTCTCTGTATTACCTGGTTTACCTTAGCTCATATCATACTACTTTTTTCTTATTTTATGCCTTGTTGTTATGCTAGCCTTATTTCAGTTTAGCCAGTGCCCAGGCTTGTTCCATTGTCAGGAATCTTTGCATGAAAATTCTTCTGGTGGGAATGCTCTGTTACTCCCACCCTGTCATTTGGATAACACCTGCTTGTTCTTCACGCTGGACTTTACATATCACTTCATATAAGAGTCATTCCTTGATTACCCCTATCTTAGATCAGATCACACTGTTAATTGCTCTCAGCTGCTGTATTTTCTTGTTTTAATAGACTATAACACAATAGTTTTCAGTTATTGGAGAAATTATCTGTGTAACTCAAATAAAATACAGACATTTTGTTTTCCTTATATCCTATCCTCACAGCTGAGTAGTGTGGAAAAAAACAATAGATCCAGAAGATGGGATGGCAAAATATCATAAATAACTAACCTCTAAAATTTTCCCCATCATACCAGTTTATTTTAATATCTGTTTGAAGGCAGGATTTCTATTTTGTTCACTGATGTGTTTTATGACTGTTGCACAGTGCCTGGCACAGAGTGGGTGTGCAATGAGATCTGGTGATTAAATACATGAAGTTTCTCTATGAATCATTTAGAACTCTAGAATTCTACCCCAGAAGGTAGAATAAAATATAATACTGTCCAACTTATTTAGATAAATGGAAACTGTCATTAATATAATATCTTCTCTGGATCAATGGGTTCTTCTAGATATGCTAGGTAAATTTTTACAGTTTTGATATTTCATTATCCTTGATAACTAATATATTTGTTGATTCTTATTGTTTAATTCTAGAGATACTAGTCTGAGCTGAATGTAATCTTATTTTTACAAATGAAGAATTTAAGTATGACAGAGACTTGTAGATACCCTCCATATGCTTTCTTTTCTTCCATAAAAATAGGATTCTATGTGGCACATAGCCAACAACATTTCTTGGACTCTCTTGCATTGAGTGATGGCTGTGTGGGTAATCCTCCTTAGTGTCTTATGAGAGAAGCTGTGTGTACTACTGCAGCCTGGAGCTTTTCAGAGAATGCCTGCCTCCAGCACATGCTTTTTCTTTTCTTCTAATTGACCCTGGATGTGGTATGGCAGCCTCCACCACCCTGACAGTAATAATCAGGGGATAGGGGAACCATAAGTTGCATCCCTGGTAGGAATGTTCATGTATGCAGGAAATAAACTTCTAGCATGTCTGAGCTATTGAAATTTTGGATCCAGTCATTTTAAGCACAGCTTTTCTGTATATCCAAGGTAGACTTGGAAGCTTAAGTTACTCCTTAAGGCTGCCAGGTGGCAACCAATCTCAACATTCTTTGGCTCAAAGGCCATCCATCACTTCCAAGGACCATTCTTCCATGGATATCATTTAGAAATGAATCTTTAATCTGTGCACCTTTTTAATCTTAGTCATCTATCCTGGTTCTTATATGATATTTTGTCTGTTGTACTTTTTAACATGTTAGCATGCCCCAATTGTTCATTCAGTTATTCCTTTGTGTGTGTGTGTTTTATTTCATTAGTCTCTGCATCTGCTGCAAAAGTGCAGGCATTCATTAAAAGCTGAATGCCTGCACTTTTGCAGCCGATGCAGATACTAGTGAAATAAAGTTGCTACTCTCAAGGCGCTCATAGCCTGTTGGTGGCCCGGAGGAGAGGTAGGTATCCTTAAATGAAAGTATGATTTAAAAGGTGGTCCCTGTTTTGAGGTGGGTCTCTTGTAAGCAGCATATAGAGGGGTCTTGTTTTTGTATCCATTCGGCCAGTCTTTGTCTTTTGGTTGGGGCATTCAACCCATCTACGTTTAAGGTAATTATTGATAAGTATGATCCTGTTACCATTTACTTTATTGTTTTGGGTTCGGGTTTATACACCTTTTTTGGGAGGTTGAACAACACACTTCTGAATAACCAACAAGTCACAGAAGAAATCAAAAAAGAAATCAAAATATGCATAGAAACTAATGAAAATGAAAACACAACAACCCAAAACCTGTGGGACACTATAAAAGCAGTGCTAAGAGGAAAGTTCATAGCAATACAGGCATACCTCAAGAAACAAGAAAAAAGTCAAATAAATAACCTAACTCTACACCTAAAGCAACTAGAAAAGGAAGAATTGGAGAACCCCAGAGTTAGTAGAAGGAAAGAAATATTAAAAATTAGGGCAGAAATAAATGCAAAAGAAACAAAAGAGGCCATAGCAAAAATCAACAAAGCCAAAAGCTGGTTCTTTGAAAGGATAAATAAAATTGACAAACCACTAGCCAGACTCATCAAGAAGCAAAGAGAGAAAAATCAAATCAATAAAATTAGAAATGAAAATGGAGAGATCACAACAGACAACACAGAAATACAAAGGATCATAAGAGACTACTATCAGCAGTTATATGCCAATAAAACGGACAACATGGAAGAAATGGACAAATTCCTAGAAAAGTACAATTTTCCAAAACTGAACCAGGAAGAAATAGAAAATCTTAACAGACCCATCACAAGCATGGAAATTGAAACTGTAATCAGAAATCTTCCAGTACACAAAAGCCCAGGTCCAGACGGCTTCACAGCTGAATTCTACCAAAAATTTCGAGAAGAGCTAACACCTATCCTCCTCAAACTCTTCCAGAAAATTGCAGAGGAAGGTAAACTTCCAAACTCATTCTATGAGGCCACCATCACCCTAATACCAAAACCTGACAAAGATGTCACAAAAAAAGAAAACTACAGGCCAATATCACTGATGAACATAGATGCAAAAATCCTCAACAAAATTCTAGCAATCAGAATCCAACAACACATTAAAAAGATCATACACCATGACCAAGTGGGCTTTATCCCAGGGATGCAAGGATTCTTCAATATCCGCAAATCAATCAATGTAATTCACCACATTAACAAATTGAAAAATAAAAGCCATATGATTATCTCAATAGATGCAGAGAAGGCCTTTGATAAAATTCAACATCCGTTTATGATAAAAACTCTCCAGAAAGCAGGAATAGAGGGAACATACCTCAACATAATAAAAGCTATATATGACAAACCCACAGCAAACATTATCCTCAATGGTGAAAAATTGAAAGCATTTCCCCTAAAGTCAGGAACAAGACAAGGGTGTCCACCTTCACCACTACTATTCAACATAGTTTTGGAAGTTTTGGCCACAGCAATCAGAGCAGAAAAAGAAATAAAAGGAATCCAAATTGGAAAAGAAGAAGTAAAACTTTCACTGTTTGCAGATGACATGATCCTCTACGTAGAAAACCCTAAAGACTCCACCAGAAAATTACTACAGCTAATCAATGAATATAGTAAAGTTGCAGGATATAAAATCAACACACTGAAATCCTTTGCATTCCTATACACTAATAATGAGAAAGTAGAAAAAGAAATTAAGGAAACAATTCCATTCACCATTGCAACGAAAAGAATAAAATACTTAGGAATATATCTACCTAAAGAAACTAAAGACCTATACATAGAAAACTATAAAACACTGGTGAAAGAAATCAAAGAGGACACTAATAGATGGAGAAATATACCATGTTCATGGATCAGAAGAATCAATATAGTGAAAATGAGTATACTACCCAAAGCAATTTACACATTCAATGCAATCCCTATCAAGCTACCAGCCATATTTTTCACAGAACTAGAACAAATAATTTCAAGATTTGTCTGAAAATACAAAAAACCTCGAATAGCCAAAGCAATCTTGAGAAAGAAGAATGGAACTGGAGGAATCAACTTGCCTGACTTCAGGCTGTACTACAAAGCCACAGTCATCAAGACAGTATGGTACTGGGACAAAGAGAAATATAGATCAGTGGAATAAAATAGAAAGCCCAGAGATAAATCCACACACATATGGACACCTTATATTTGACAAAGGAGGCAAGAATATACAATGGAGTAAAGACAATCTCTTTAACAAGTGGTGCTGGGAAAACTGGTCAACCACTTGTAAAAGAATGAAACTAGATCACTTTCTAACACCGCACACAAAAATAAACTCAAAATGGATTAAAGATCTAAATGTAAGACCAGAAACTATAAAACTCCTAGAGGAGAACATAGGCAAAACACTCTCTGACATAAATCACAGCAGGATCCTCTATGATCCAACTCCCAGAATACTGGAAATAAAAGCAAAAATAAACAAATGGGATCTAATTAAAATTAAAAGCTTCTGCACAACAAAGGAAAATATAAGCAAAGTGAAAAGACAGCCTTCAGAATGCGAGAAAATAATAGCAAATGAAGCAACTGACAAACAACTAATCTCAAAAATATACAAGCAACTTATGCAGCTCAATTCCAGAAAAATAAACGACCCAATCAAAAAGTGGGCCAAAGAACTCAATAGACATTTCTCCAAAGAAGACATATGGATGGCTAACAAACACATGAAAAGATGCTCAACATCACTCATTATTAGAGAGATACAAATCAAAACCACAATGAGGTACCACTTCACACCAGTCAGAATGTCTGCGATCCAAAAATCTGCAAGCAATAAATGCTGGAGAGGGTGTGGAGAAAAGGGAACCCTCCTACACTGTTGGTGGGAATGCAAACTAGTACAGCCACTGTGGAGAACAATGTGGAGATTCCTTTAAAAATTGCAAATAGAACTCCCTTATGACCCAGCAATCCCACTGCTGGGCATACACACCGAGGAAACCAGAATTGAAAGAGACACATGTACCCCAATGTTCATCGCAGCACTGTTTATAATAGCCAGGACATGGAAACAACCTAGATGTCCATCAGCAGATGAATGGATAAGAGAGCTGTGGTACATATACACAATGGAGTATTACTCAGCCGTTAAAAAGAATACATTTGAATCAGTTCTGATGAGATGGATGAAACTGGAGCCGATTATACAGAGTGAAGTAAGCCAGAAAGAAAAACACCAATACAGTATACTAACACATATATATGGAATTTAGAAAGATGGCAATGACGACCCTGTATGCAAGACAGCAAAAAAGACAGATGTGTATAACGGACTTTTGGACTCAGAGGGAGAGGGAGAGGGTGGGATGATTTGGGAGAATGGCATTGAAACATGTATACTATCATCTAAGAATCGAATCGCCAGTCTATGTCCGATGCAGGATACAGCATGCTTGGGGCTGGTGCACGGTGATGACCCAGAGAGATGTTATGGGGAGGGAGGTGGGAGGGGGGTTCATGTTTGGGAACACATGTACACCCGTGGTGGATTCATGTCAATGTATGGCAAAACCAATACAGTATTGTAAAGTAAAGTAAAAAAAAAGAAAAAAGCTTAAGGAACATAATAAAAAAAAAAGTGGTGCCTGTAGTAGAATATGAGTGCAAGATTTAAATGCCACAAGGAGGAAGTGCCTGTCATATTTCTAATATTTTTAGTTGATGATTAATTAGCTAATACTCTGTTTAATTTATTCCCTGCCTTACAACTCAGTAAGGTCAAAACACTTCTGACATCTCTATTTGGACTATAGCAAGCTTAAGCCTGAAAGAGGAGTGTCTGATGAGATTCTGGCCCTTCATCTCCTTTTGACAGCCCTTATACATTGAGCTCTACAGTCTACTAATGAGATCTGAATTGTATCATTAGGCCAGTAGTTTGGTTTCATTATCACCAATTCTTTCATTGTGGCACTGCTAATCTTTCCAATTAGCCAAGGGAAATCACTGCCAACTAATCAGATGACTGGACTGATAAAAATGGTTACTCAGAAATTGTTATTTAAACTATGATAATTTGTCCAAAAAAATTAAAAAGACATTAGGAAGTATTAGCAATCCCAAGGGGCTTACATGGATATAGATTTAAAAACAAGTCTGAATGTTTAGTTAGAAAATTTACAAAGTAAAATATTTTCAGATGTGAATAAATTATCTTACTCTTTGAACACTTTCTTCTTTTCTCTGATTAAGAAGGTATTCTCTATCATAGACTATTACCTCCCCATGCACACATATTACACATGCTCACAATACACTTCCATTTTATAGTGTCTGCATCATCAAAGGAAACCAAGCTTCAGACATGTTAGTTTTCTATTGACATAATATTTAAAATTAAAACAGCATTTTATTTTCTTAAAAAATAGAAGCAAAAAGTTTCTTGCCAATTGCCTGTGGTGCAATTCCCAGTATCCCAGTTGTTTTACACAGGTGAATATATCAATTTTGAACCAATATAAATCTTTATAAGTCCCACTTAAATTTAACTCCAGATTTTAAAAAAATATGGAATGTGCCTTCCATGCATTAGGTTGCAATCTTGTGGAAACTCCTAAGGATAATGGCTCAAGGAACAGCTCTTACTTATTTCATGGTTCTGACCTCCATAAGACCAGCAGTTAATCACTGCAAGTGACTGAAGTACAGTCTAAAGTAGACTGTGTTAGACATCCGCTTTCTCTTGCTATGAAAAGAAATACTTTGAATTGCTTTAGCATTTATGGATGGCAGGAGAGTATTGAATAGTGAAAAGAATTTATTTCTTTAGCATTAGTTTTTCATCTTACTGGATGTTTTATAAGCATGAAGTAGAATTTTAGATCTTGATTCCTTTGTATGTGGAATTTGAGAGAAACACGTTTTCCTACTTAATGCCCTCTGATAATTATGTTTGTTCTTTTATATATGTGTGGAGAAAATGATGACTGATTTTATCACCTATACTTTATCATCTCTTTATACTTTATTCAGTTTGCTTAATTCCTTAAATCTTAACATTCAAGTACTATTTCTTAAGATTCTTCTTCCATAATTCTTAATTATTATTATGTGTCCTTCTATTGAAGTTACAAGATATTTTAATAATAGTGTTATCCTAAGTCTTATATGCAGATATAATGTTAACATGATTTAGAAAGAGACATTTTAAAGTAAGGTCTTCAATACTACCTTAAACTCATCTGGAACTAATTTCTAGAGAGTCAGAAGTTATTCTTTTGGAGCAGAACAAACCAAAGGGCATGGGTTACTCACCTTGTATTATTTAAATACAATCCCTTTGGTCTTACCTATCTACTTATGCAGAGTCTATCTGTCCAATATGTCTATGTAGAGAGTTAGAGATGATTGAGAGAAAAGAGGATTTAATGGTATTAAGTGTCGATTTCAATGAGAAGCCTGCAGTCTGACCAAGATATCTGTTGGGAATTCCTTACAAGAGATATACTTAATTGGGATTTGAACATATTTTAAAAGCTGTGATGAATAATTCTCCTAGGGAAAATGCATCTAATAAATAAAATTACTAATTGAACTATAACGCTGACCTTTAAAATAGCATACATGATTAAGTGCACATCATCATAGTGGCCTTCCTGTCTAAATATAAGGCTTTTAAGTGTTTTATTCCTTTCTTCCTGTTGACTTTGGTTAATATATTCTGTGGATTTATACTTGGCTTATTCAGTAGAAAAGAATTAAAGACTCCTTAGGTTACTGTCAAGAATGATGAAGTATCAGAGATCCACAAGGCTCTCATGGACTGCTGGTCTGATAGCATTTTAAATCTTTGGGATCTCTTCTGTAATACCTCCACTATAGCATCTTTGAGAATGAGTCTTATTTCTAGTTTTTGAAAGAGATATATGATGGTTTGTGAATTTTACCAAAGAGGAACAAATTTCAACAAAAGTAGGATTTGACTGGCAGGTACCAGCTAAGCACTTGGGAGATGAGACACAAGTGACTGAACTCTAAGAAGTGAATGACTGATTGCTGTTGTTTAGGTGCTCAGTTGTGTCTGATTCTTTTGTGACCCCGTGGACTGTAGCCTGCCAGACTCTTCTGTCCATAGGATTTGCCAGGCAGGAATACAGGAGTAGGTTGCCATTTCCTTCCCTAGGGGATCTTCTCAACCTAGGGATCAAACCAGAATCTCTTATATCTCCTGCATTGGCAGGTGGGAATTTTACCACTGAGCCACCAGGGAAGCCCAGATGACTAGTAAGATGCCACAACTGTGAAAAACCAGCAGGTATAGGAGAGGAGAATGAGAAGGAATGTGGAGGTTGATTTGACTAATGATGTTTGTAGGGGTGGGCTGTATACCAGGGATATACATTTAGCAAATAGAATCTGGCCCCACCACGACCCTATGGAATAGTAACTATTATTTTTCAAATTTGAAAGAAGTTGAATTTGTAGACTCCTTGGCTAATTGGATAAGGTTAAATAACTTCCCCAAAGTCACCATGCTGGAAACAAATACAGGTCTGAGAAGTTCCAAAGTGATGCTCAGTTAAGGATTGTTTGGAAAACAAGATGGTGCATTTCGATGAGTGAAAAGAATAGGTATTGTCGCTTAATATATAAAAAGGATGAAGATGAAAGGAAAGACAAAAAAGAGCTTCTGTAAAGCTAACGTGAAGCAGGAAGTTTTGCCACTTAAGGTGCTTTTAGGCTCAAATTGAGGATTATCTCGTAAAGAACTAAACATGTACATTTCACATTTCAGCTGAGCACCATTTTGAAACTGCAAATAATTTTAATAACTACTTTTATTTTCTACTTAATGTTCTAAGAAGAGATATACTTGAAGTGAAATATCAAGTCAGATACGAGAAGGCCTCTAATTGTTTTATATCTTTTACCTGGCTAACATTTTTAAAATCATCATTACATGACTTAGCATTGCTCCTTTTATTTATTTTTTTTATTTATTATTATTATTTTTTTTTAATTTTAATTTTTACTTTATTTTACTTTACAATACTGTATTGGTTTTGCCATACATTGACATGAATCCACCACAGGTGTACATGCGTTCCCAAACATGAACCCCCCTCCCACCTCCCTCCCCATAACATCTCTCTGGGTCATCACCGTGCACCAGCCCCAAGCATGCTGTATCCTGCATCAGACATAGACTGGCGATTCGATTCTTACATGATAGTATACCTGTTACAATGCCATTCTCCCAAATCATCCCACCCTCTCCCTCTCCCTCTGAGTCCAAAAGTCCTCTATACACATCTGTGTCTTTTTTGCTGTCTTGCATACAGGGTCGTCATTGCCATCTTTCTAAATTCCATATATATGTGTTAGTATACTGTATTGGTGTTTTTCTTTCTGGCTTACTTCACTCTGTATAATCGGCTCCAGTTTCATCCATCTCATCAGAACTGATTCAAATGTATTCTTTTTAACGGCTGAGTAATACTCCATTGTGTATATGTACCACAGCTCTCTTATCCATTCATCTGCTGATGGACATCTAGGTTGTTTCCATGTCCTGGCTATTATAAACAGTGCTGCGATGAACATTGGGGTACATGTGTCTCTTTCAATTCTGGTTTCCTCGGTGTGTATGCCCAGCAGTGGGATTGCTGGGTCATAAGGGAGTTCTATTTGCAATTTTTAAAGGAATCTCCACATTGTTCTCCACAGTGGCTGTACTAGTTTGCATTCCCACCAACAGTGTAGGAGGGTTCCCTTTTCTCCACACCCTCTCCAGCATTTATTGCTTGCAGATTTTTGGATCGCAGACATTCTGACTGGTGTGAAGTGGTACCTCATTGTGGTTTTGATTTACATTTCTCTAATAATGAGTGATGTTGAGCATCTTTTCATGTGTTTGTTAGCCATCCATATGTCTTCTTTGGAGAAATGTCTATTGAGTTCTTTGGCCCACTTTTTGATTGGGTCGTTTATTTTTCTGGAATTGAGCTGCATAAGTTGCTTGTATATTTTTGAGATTAGTTGTTTGTCAGTTGCTTCATTTGCTATTATTTTCTCCCATTCTGAAGGCTGTCTTTTCACCTTGCTTATATTTTCCTTTGTTGTGCAGAAGCTTTTAATTTTAATTAGATCCCATTTGTTTATTTTTGCTTTTATTTCCAGTATTCTGGGAGTTGGATCATAGAGGATCCTGCTGTGATTTATGTCAGAGAGTGTTTTGCCTACGTTCTCCTCTAGGAGTTTTATAGTTTCTGGTCTTACATTTAGATCTTTAATCCATTTTGAGTTTATTTTTGTGTGCGGTGTTAGAAAGTGATCTAGTTTCATTCTTTTACAAGTGGTTGACCAGTTTTCCCAGCACCACTTGTTAAAGAGATTGTCTTTACTCCATTGTATATTCTTGCCTCCTTTGTCAAAGATAAGGTGTCCATATGTGTGTGGATTTATCTCTGGGCTTTCTGTTTTGTTCCATTGATCTATATGTGCTCCTTTTAATATAATCAAAATAGAATTCACTATCAAACTCATACAACTATCACCTTCAGCTGTTAAGAAGTCATTCATGTGAGAAGGTTGAGATTTTCATGCTGAATCATTCCTCATTTTGTAGCCTATCAAAATGACCCATAAAAGTGACCTATTTCAAGTGAGTTATGCAATAAAATTATTTGAGTACAATGACAGTTCGGTGTTTCAATTCAGACTGTGCCCACACAAGTGCTGAAAACTGCTTTGGGTGTGACAGTAGCATTTCACATGATGCTCTCTGTTGGTTTGGTGGAAACATTTGGCCTCTGAGCTATAATTTGCAATCCTTAACTTAGATCAGCATGCTACCTACTGAAAAGATGTGATTAAGAATCTAAGAAAAATGATAAAAGTGAACTTATATACAAAACAGAAATAGACCCACAAACAGGAAACAAATTTGTGGTTACCAAAGGGGAAAGGGGAGGGAGGGATAAACTAAGATTTGGGAATAACATATACAAACTTCTACATATAAAATAGATAAGCAACAAAGACCTACTGTATAGCACAGGGAACTCTGCACAATATTTTATAATAACCTATAGGGGAAAAGACTGAGAAAAATATGTGTGTATATATATAACTGAACAACTTCACAGTATATCTGAAACTAACACAGCATTGTATATCAACTATAATTTAAAAAGAAGAAATCGAGATTTTTAGAAACATGAGCAATTTTGGAGATCTTCTGGCATTCCCTCTTGCATTTTTAAGTGAGAGAAATAAAGCCTGCAAAGAAATGAATTGCCTAGGGCACCATCACTACTCAGTCATAGAAAGAGAATAATTGTGGTTTCCCAGGTCACTGTTCACATGCCTTGGTTGCCTGAAAGTGCAAGTTGCTTAGTTGTGTCCGATTCTTTGCAGTCCATGGAATTCTCCAGGCCAGAATACTGGAGCCTTTCCCTTCTCCAGGGGATCTTCCCAACCCAGGGATAGAACCCAGGTCTCCCACATTGCAGGTGGATTCTTCAACCAGCTGAGCCACAAGGGGAGCCCAAGAATACTGGAGTGAGTAGCCTACCCCTTCTCCAGTGGATCTTCACGACTCAGGGATTGAGACCCAGGAATTGAACAGGGGTCTCCTGCATTGCAGGTGGATTCTTTACCAACTGAGCTATCAGGAAAGCCCTTCAGCCACAATACCTGAGAGTGTGAAAGGGCACCCTTTGGTTGTCTGGCAGGGCAGTTTTTCTGCATTGTTAATATATGCAAACATATGCTAATTCAAAAGGAGATATTTGTCAGGCCTTAGGGAATCCCCATTAAGCTGCTACTAAGGAAGCTATCTCCAAAGAATACAAACTAGAATAAAATTGTTCCAAAGCCTGATTAATTTTTTGTGGTCTGTATAGTGCTGCGTGCTCATTTATCCAATTCCATCAACTGCATCTCCTCTGTCATAGTATCTTCATTTTTGCAAAGATCACACAGCACACATGCTCAGACTCATCCCTTTCATTTAAGAATGTAGCCACAACCTCTCACTCAGGCTTTGTGGTGTCTGGTGCAGTGGCAGATGTTGGAGTGCCTTTCAAGTTGAAACTTTTCATGTTGGTGATAGACTGGCATTAAGCTATTTTTAACTTGGAGCGAGTTCTGGAGATTAAAGCAGACAGTTGACTTTGGAACTAGACTTATTTTAGAGGAGGAGACTAAAAGTAGGAGCAACTTTCTTGCAATCTGTTTTTGAAAAGAAAATGCCTTGAAAATACTAAAAGCAAACTCAATGTTTTGGACATGTGAATATGAAAATAAATCAGTAAAACATGGAAGTAGAAATTCTTAAAAAAGAACAGTGAGCATAGCTCTGATAAACATTATGATGATAAATAATTATAAAGGTCTTACTATATGGCAGATGTAGTTCTAAGTGCTTTCATATGTATTAAATAATTTATATTGTGTTCTGTACAAAACCTCTCAAAACTTTCCATTAGGTACAATGTAAGTCCAAAATCCTTAACATGTATATCAGTGTGTTTTTAGTACTTTTTTTTAAAGTTCTCCTGCATATGCCATATGCCCTATACATTTGGTTTACTTGCTATTTTTAAAAAGTTTATTATCTCCATTGGGCTAGATACTGCTTTAGGTGTTGCAAATGCAAAAGACAGAAATTACTTTTTACTTTTTAAGGGCTTGCTGTCTAGCTTGGGAAATGACTCATTGCTGTTTCTAGACCCTGTAAACTCAATTGGAAGGAATGGATGTTGCTAAGGCCTATATTGAACTCTCACATAATTAATTAGTATTGACCTGAAACAAATAAGATTGCCAGATGTTTCTCCAGCAAAGATGGGTTTATTTGGAGTTGGCAGAGAATTGCGATTTGGGATCTGTAGCTATACAAGGCACATGCAAGTCCCTATGGGGCATGGGAAGAAGAATGCTTTTATACAGAGGAAAGGGAAGTTGGGAGGGCTGTGTATAGTAAACAAAAAGTCAGTGACTTCTCATGGGCTGAGTTCTTGCCAGGAAAGAAGAGGTGCCTTTCTCCTTCCTTGTGGGTTTTGCTACTCTTTCAGGGCATGAGAACTGGCCCTTTCTGGTCTCCCAGTTCTATTTAATTGGGGTTTCTCTTTACTAAATTATTATATTTTCCCCTTTTGATTACAGTCCTTCTCTGAAAGCATCGCTGATCAAGAGTCAGGTTTTCTAATGTCAGCGACCTTTTATCCTTTGGTCTCAGGAAAAGCCTTTCCTGGGTAGATTGCTTAACATTGGAGGGAAAGTGCAAGATTGGAAACCTATTAAGGTCACATTGAGTAACAAGGAAGGGTAGGAGGGAGAGCTTTAAGGTACTTTTTTCTAAAGTTCATGTGTTGTCAGGATCATAAACATCAGAAGTAATTGGACATGTTTTGTCATTATCAAAAGCTTGGCATCAAACATTAACAGGTCTAGTTGGAATATCATGGGAAAGCAATGTCATCCAAAGCTGTCTACTTCAATTCTGGGAAATCTTTACTTTCATATGACCAGACGATATGCAGGTCTAATCAGGGTTTGGTACGTTCTTCAGGTGTGTCATGGGAATACAAGAGTGTTCCTTGGAACGTGGCCACACAGGTTTGGCTAATAGGGGCCTTTCCAGAGAGCTTGGACAGAGTCCTTCTGGAGGTATCTTTTCTGGTTGTCAATATCTCCAGATTGCAGAGTGTGATGCTTAAGGTTTTTAACTCTCAAGGGCATATTGTAAAAAGATTGCTCTACCAAAACATGGTAATTTTTAAACAGAAGCAGTTAGCCTTTTGCACCATTGAAGTATTTTTGCTTTAATCAGTAGTGGTTCAAAAGAAACAGGACCCAAGTGCACTGGGCATCTTAGGGACTATCTTCAGAGGTGAGAGTTTATGAGTTTCAGAAGGGGTGGATCTGAGATTTAAAAGGATCAGAAACAATGCTTTTGATCAAGGTATTTAGAGGGCCTCCACCAATTTTGCCAATTGAGTCTTAATAATGTGTTAGTGTGTTTGACTAACACCAGAGGATTAAGCATGGTACGCACAGTGAAAATTTTGTTAAAACTGGCCATAGTTTAATGCATATACGATGGTGAGGAGTGAGAATCTGAGAGCCCCTGGTAAAAAAACTAGCTTGATTTGTTCCAAACTAGAGCTTTCTTTTTTTATCAAACCAGAAATTATTGAATTTTTAATCTTGTTTTTCTTTTTTTTGAGGCCAGTTTCTCTAAATTATAATTTGGGGAAATATCCCTTTGGACCATGAGACAGGTTTGACTATTTTTTGTCTCTTTTAAGGATTGCATCCCTGGGACTTTCCTGGAAGGCAATTGAGATTTTGTCTTCCAATGCAGGGGATGCAGTTTCAATCCCTGGTTAAGAGCTAAGATCCTGCATGCCTCATGGCCCAAAAACCAAAACATAAAGCAGAAGGAGTATTGTAACAAATAATAAAGACTTAAAAAATGAGAAAAGAATAGAATAACATTCTTCCAGAAATATCAGCAAGGTGATTTCCCTTAGCTTCCAAAGAGTCAAGTTGAGAATGCCCCAATCTTAATAATAGCTTGAGTTGCAGGTAAAAGTATTAATTATTCCTGAACATAGGGGGTGTTTTAAATTTCATTTCCACTGGAAGTAAGAAAACCATATTGCTTCCACAACTTTCCAAAATCATGAGCTACTCCAAAAATGTATCTGCTATCATTATAAGTATTGGCAATTTTGTCCTTGGCTTAAAGAATAATCCCCTGTAAGAGTGAATAATTCAGTCTGTTGGACCAAAGTAGCCATAGGTGATGATGCTGCCTCAACAACACCAGAAAGACTTGTAATAGCATAGTTAATTCAGTAATTACCATTGTCACCTTTTAAATAGGAACCATCAGTGAACCATTAGAGGTTAACATTACCCTATGGAATTTCCTGTAGATCACTGAGAGGAGTTAGGAGGTGATCCATTAGTATTAAGCAGTAAAGAAGGACTTAATCAGATAGAGGGGAGAATAGCCAAGTTATTAAAATGCAAAAGAGCTATGTGAGGAGCAGTTAACAAAAGTATTTCATAGGAGGTGAGGTGGCTGCCTGAGAAATGTTAAATGTGATGAGAATTCTAGAGAGCCTGTACTACATGAGGTACAAAAATGGTTAAAGGCAATTCTACAATTATTTTTTCCATGGCATTAGTGAAAAGGACAGTGGTCATAATGGTTCTAAGGCAAGGGCGTTAGCACATGCTGGGAGTTCAGTTGCTGGCTATAATACGCTATGGACTGGTGGTGATCTCCATGTTTTTGGGTGAGTATCCAATGACCATTCTCTTCCTTTTTATATAAAGGAAGTAAAAAGAAAGTCACAGGAAAGTAAAAAGAAAATCTGATAATTGGGATGTCCAAGGGCAGTGGGTTCATCAAGCTCTCCTTTAAGGCCTTGATTGCTATGTTGTCAGTTTCTGCCCATGAAATTAGATTAGGGTTGTTATTGTTAGTATAACATAGAGGGTTGGCAATAAGATAATTTTACAAGCCAATTTTGGCAGAGAAAACCTTACATTTGGCAGTTACTTTTGGGTTTGGGGAAAATTAGAACACCATGAAATCTATCTGGATCTAAATATAACTTTTGTTCTGATATTAGATGCATAAATTTAGAATTTGGGTTTTGGAAAACTGTAATTTTTCTTTGAATACCTTATATCCCTTAAGGCTAGACACTTTGGCAAATGGATGCCATCTTCCTGTTACAAGGCTTGAGAAGGAAAGCAAAATAAATGAATCATCCACATATTGCAACAGAGTAGAACCTCTCAGTAAATTGATACCATCCAGATCAACTTTCAGGATTTGCAAGAAATAAGGAATCAGTATAACTCAGAGTCATTACTGTCTAGGTGAAAGGTTGTACTTTTCAAGTGAAGGGGAAAAAGGTATTGGCTAGCTTTGTCAGCTGGAATACTAAATGCACTGCATGAAATAATTCAAGTAAAAAATTTGCTTCCAGTGAAAATGAATGTTAATAGTGTATGAGGGTTAAAAATAATGGTATCAAGGGATAACAGTAGTTTATTGTTCAGAGGTCCTGGTCAAACTTTTACCCTTGGCCCTAAGGTTTTTCACTGGTAAAATGGTTGTGTCAAAAGGGCTCAAAGAAGGTATAATCAGGCCTTGCTTCTTGTCGTCTTCTATTATGGACTTTTGAAGGGCTTCTTTCTTTGTAGGGTATTGGCTGATTCTGGTAAGAAGTTTTAAGGGGTTTATTTAAATTTTGATTAGGAGGTGCATTATGAATTTTGCCAGCATCAGTTGGAGATTTTGCCCATAAGGAAAGTGGTAGCTGATTTGATAGGACAAATTGTTCAGTGTTTCCAGCATCAGCTCTAAGACTATCAGAGCTGATTCAAATATGTCAAAGGGACATTTAATTCTCCTGGTGGGTTACTTTGATAAACACTCTTAAATTCTAGAATTATCAATATTTTCCCCTTCTCAGAGAAAAAAAATATCTGGCTTGATAGTTCTCTAAGTCTCTGCCTAATAAATAGATTGGGGCAGAGGAAGTAAGAGGAAAAGAGTGTGTGTGTATCAAATGGCCTAAATGAAAGCATAGATTTATTTTTTTAATTTATTTATTTTAATTGGAAGCTAATTACTTTACAATATTATAGTGGTTTTGCCATACATTGACATGAATCAGCCATGGATGTATATGAGTTCCCCATCCTGAATCCCCCTTCCAGATCCCTCCCCATCCCATCCCTCTGGGTCATCCCAGTGTACCAGCCCTGAGCACCCTGTCTCATGCATTGAACCTGGACTGGTGATCTGTTTCGCATATGATAATATACATGTTTCAGTGCTATTCTCTCAAATTATCCCATCCTTGCCTTCTCCCAGAGTCCAAAAGACTCTTCTATACATCTGTGTCTCTTTTGCTGTCTTGCATATAGGGTTATTGTTACCATCTTTCTAAATTCCATATATATGAATTAGTATACTGTATTGGTGTTTATCTTTCTGGCTTACTTCACTCTGTATAATCAGCTCCAGTTTCATCCACCTCATTAGAACTGATTTAAATGTATTCTTTTTAATGGTTGAGTAATATTCCATTGTGTATGTGTACCACAGCTTCCTTATCCATTTGTCTGCTGATGGACATCTAGGTTGCTTCCATGTCCTGGCTATTATAAACAGTGCTGTGATGAGCATTGGGGTACATGTGTCTCTTTAAATTCTGGTTTCCTCGGTGTGTATGCCCAGCAGTGGGATTGCTGGGTCATAAGGCAGTTCTATTTCCAGTTTTTCAACGAATCACACTGTTCTCCATAGTGGCTGTACTAGTTTGCATTCCCACCAACAGTGTAAGAGGATTCCCTTTTCACCACACCCTCTCCAGCATTTATTGTTTGTAGACTTTTGGATAGCAGCAATTCTGACCGGTGAGAGATGGTACCTCACTGTGGTTTTGATTTGCATTTCTCTGATAATGAGTGATGTTGAGCATCTCTTCATGTGTTTGTTAGCCATCTGTATGTCTTCTTTGGAGAAATATCTATTTAGTTCTTTGGCCCATTGTTTGATTGGATTGTTTATTTTTCTGGAATTGAGCTGCAGGAGCTGCTTGTATATTTTTGAGATTAATTCTTTGTCAGTTGCTTTGTTTACTATTATTTTCTCCCATTCTGAAGGCTGTCTTTTCACCTTGCTTATAGTTCCCTTTGTTGTACAAAAGCTTTAAAGTTTAATTAGGTCCCATTTGTTTATTTTTGCTTTTATTTCCATTACTCTGGGAGGGGGGCCATAGAGGATCCTGCTGTGATTTATGTTGGAGAGTGTTGTTCCTATGTTTTCCTCTAGGAGTTTTATAGTTTCTGGTCTTAGATTTAGATATTTAATCCATTTTGAGTTTATTTTTGTGTATGGTGTTAGAAAGTGTTTTAGTTTCATTCTTTTACAAGTGGTTGACCAGTTTTCCCAGCACCACTTGTTAAAGAGATTGTCTTTTCACCATTGTATATTCTTGCCTACTTTGTCAAAGATAAAGTGTCCATAAGTGCATGGATTTATCTCTGGGCTTCTATTTTGCTCCATTGATCTATATTTCTGTCTTTGTGCCAGTACCATACTATCTTGATGACTGTTGTTTTGTAGTACAGCCTGAAGTCAGGCAAGTTGATTCCTCCAGTTCCATTCTTCTTTCTCAAGATTGCTTTGGCTATTCGAGGTTTTTTGTATTTCCATACAAGTTGTGAAATTATTTGTTCTAGTTCTGTGAAAAATACTGTTGGTAGCTTGATAGGGATTGCATTGAATCTAAAGATTGCTTTGGGTAGTATACTCATGTTCACTATATTCAGTCTTCCAATCCATGAACATGGTATATCTCTTCATCTATTTGTGTCCTCTTTGATTTCTTTCATCAGTGTTTTATAGTTTTCTATACATAGGTCTTCAGTTTCTTTAGATAGATATATTCCTAAGTATTTTATTCTTTTCATTGCAATGGTGAATGGAATTGTTTCCTTAATTTCTCTTTCTGTTTTCTCTTTGTTAGTGTGTAGGAATGCAAGGGATTCCTGTGTGTTGATTTTATATCCTGCAACTTTACTATATTCGTTGATTAGCTCTAGTAATTTTTGGATAGAGTCTTTAGGGTTTTCTACGTAGAGGATCATGTCATCTGGAAACAGTGAGAGTTTTACATCTTCTTTTCCAATTTGGATTCCTTTTATTTCTTTTTCTGCTCTGATTACTGTGGCCAAAACTTCCAGAACTACATTGAATAGTAGTGGTTAGAGTGGACACCCTTGTATTGTTCCTGACTTCAGGGGAAATGGTTTGAATTTTTCACCACTGAGGATAATGTTTGCTGTGAGTTTGTCATATATAGCTTTTATTATTTTGAAGTATGTTCCTTCTATTCCTGCTTCCTGGAGGGGTTTTTATCATAAATGGATGTTGAATTTTGTAAAAAGATTTTTCTGCATATATTGAGATAATCATATAGTTTTTATCTTTCAATTTGTTAATGTGGTGTATCACATTGATTGATTTGTGGATATTGAAGAATCCTTGCATCCCTGAGATAAAGCCCACTTGGTCATGATGAATGGTCTGTTGTATTCTGTTTGCTAGAATTTTGTTAAGGATTTTTGCATTTATGTTGATCAGTAATATTGGCCTATAGTTTTCTCTTTTTGTGGATCTTTGTCAGGTTTTGGTATTAGGGTGATCTGGCCTCACAGAATGAGTTTGGAAGTTTACCTTCCTCTGCAATTTTCTGGAAGGATTTGAGTAGGATAGGTGTTAGCTCTTCTCTAAATTTTGGGTAGAATTCAGCTGTGAAGCCATCTGGTCCCGGGCTTTTGTTTACTGAAAGATTTCTGATTACAGTTTTGATTTCTGTGCTTGTGATGGGTCTGTTAAGATTTTCTATTTCTTCCTGGTTCAGTTTTGGAAAGTTATAATTATTGAAGAATTTGTTCATTTCTTCCAAATTGTCCATTGTATTGGCATATAATTGCTTATAGTAGTCTCTTATGATCCTTTGTATTTCTGTGTTGTCTGTTGTGATTTCTCCACTTTCATTTCTAATTTTGTTGATTTGATTCTTCTTTTTTTTTTTCTTGATGAGTCTGGCTAATGGTTTGTCAATTTTAATTATCTTCTCAAAGAACCAGCTTTTAGTTTTTTTGATCTTTGCTATGGTCTCTTTTATTTCTTTTGCATTTCAGTTCAGTTCAGTTCAGTTGAGTCGCTCAGTCGTGTCTGACTGTTTGTGACCCCATAAATTGCAGCACGCCAGGCCTCCCTGTCCATTACCAACTCCCTGAGTTCACTCAAACTCACGTCCATCGTGTTGGTGATGCCATCTGGCCATCTCATCCTCTGTTGTCCCCTTCTCCTCCTGCCCCTAATCCCTCCCAGCACCAGAGTCTTTTCCAATGAGTCAACTCTTTGCATGAGGTGGCCAAAGTACTAGAGTTTCAGCTTTAGAATCATTACTTCCAAAGAACACACAGGGCTGACGATCTCCTTCAGAATGGACTGGTTGGATCTCCTTGCAGTCCAAGGGACTCTCAAGAGTCTTCTCCGACACCACAGTTCAAAAGCATCAATTCTTCAGTGCTCAGTTTTCTTCACATCCATACATGACTACTGGAAAAACCATAGCCTTGACTAGACGCACCTTTGTTGGCAAAGTAATGTCTTTGCTTTTCAATATGCTATCTAGGTTGGTCATAACTTTTCTTCCAAGAAGTACGCGTCTTTTAATTTCATGGCTGCAATCTGCAATCACCATCTGCAGTGATTTTGGAGCCCCCCAAAATAGTGTCTGACACTGTTTCCACTGTTTCCCCATCTATTTGCCATGAAGTGATGGGACCAGATGCCATGATCTTCGTTTTCTGAATGTTGAACTTTAAGCCAACTTTTTCACTCTCCACTTTCACTTTCATCAAGAGGCGTTTTAGTTCCTCTTCACTTTCTGCCATAAGGGTGGTGTCATCTGCATATCTGAGGTTACTGATATTTCTCCTGGCAATCTTGATTCCAGCTTGTGCTTCTTCCAGCCCAGCGTTTCTCATGAAGTACTCCGCATATAAGTTAAATAAGCTGGGTGACAATATACAGCCTTGATGTACTCCTTTTCCTATTTGGAACCAGTCTGTTGTTCCATGTCCAGTTCTAACTGTTGCTTCCTGATCTGTATATAGATTTCTCAAGAGGCAGGTCAGGTGGTCTGGTATTCCCATCTCTTTCAGAATTTTCCACAGTTTACTGTGATCCACACAGTCAAAGGCTTTGGCATAGTCAATAAAGCAGAAGTAGATGTTTTTCTAGAACTCTCTTGTTTTCAATGATCCGGTGGATGTTGGCAACTTGATCTGTGGTTCCTCTGCCTTTTCTAAAACCAGCTTGAATATCTGGAAGTTCACGGTTCATGTATTGCTGAAGCCTGGCTTGGAGAATTTTAAGCATTACTTTGGTAGCGTGTGAGATGAGTGCAATTGTGAGGTAGTTTGAGCATTCTTTGGCATTGCCTTTGTTTTGGATTGGAATGAAAACTGCTCTTTTCCAGTCCTGTGGCCACTGCTGAGGTTTCCAAATTTGCTGGCATATTGAGTGCAGCACTTTCACAGCATCATCTTTCAGGATTTGAAATAGCTCAACTGGAATGCCATCACTTCCACTAGCTTTGTTCATAGTGATGCTTTCTAAGGCCCACTTGACTTCATATTCCAGGATGTCTGGTTCTAGGTGAGTGATCACACCATTGTGATTATCTTGGTTGTGAAGATCATTTTTTGTACAGTTTTCCTGTGTATTCTTGCCATCTCTTCTTAATATCTTCTGCTTCTGTTAGGTCCATACAATTTCTGTCCTTTATCAAGCACATCTTTACATGAAGTGTTCCCTTGGTATCTCTAATTTTCTAAAAGAGATCTCTAGTCTTCCCCATTCTGCTGTTTTCCTCTATTTCTTTGCATTGATCGCTGAGGAAGGCTTTCTTATCTCTTCTTGCTATTCTTTGGAATTTTGCATTGAGATGCTTAATATCTTTCCTTTTCTCCTTAGCTTTTCGCTTCTCTTCTTTTCACAGCTATTTGTAAGGCCTTCCCAGACAGCCATTGTGCTTTTTTTGCATTTCGTTTCCACAGGGATGGTCTTGATTCCTGTCTCCTGTACAATTTCACGAACCTCCATCCATATTTCATCAGGCACTCTATCTATCAGATCTAGTCTCTTAAGTCTATTTCTCACTTCCACTGTGTAATCGTAAGCGATTTGATTTAGGTTAAGATTTCTTTCCTTCTACTAAGCCTGGGATTTTTAATTTCTTCCTTTTCTAGTTTCTTTAGGTGTAGAGTTAGGTTTTATATTTGACTTATTTCTTGTTTCTTGAGGTATGCCTGTATTGCTATGAACCTTCCCCTTAGTACTGCTTTTACAGTGTCCCTTAGGTTTTGGGTTGTTGTGTGTTCATTATCATTCGTTTCTATGCATATTTTGATTTCTTTTTTATTTCTTCTGTGATTTGTTGGTTATTCAGCAACATGTTGTTCAGCTCCATATGTTGGAATTTGTAATAGTTTTTCTCCTGTAATTGACATCTGATCTTACTGCATTGTGGCCAGAAAAGATGCTTGGAATGATTTCAATTTTTTTGAATTTATCAAGGCTAGATTTATGGCCCAGGATGTGATCTATCCTGGAGAAGGTTCCATGTTCAGTTGAGAAAAAGGTGAAATTTATTGTTTTTGGGTGAAATGTCCTATAGATATTAATGAGGTCAAACTGGTCCATTGTATCATTTAAAGTTTGTGTTTCTTTGTTAGTTTTCTGTTTAGTTGATCTATCCACAGGTGTGAGTGGGGTATTAAAGTCTCCCACTATTGTGTTATTGTTAATTTCCCCTTTCTTACTTGTTAGCATTTGCCTTACATATTGTGGTGCTGCTATGTTTGGTATATATATATTTATAATTGTTGTATTTTCTTCTTGGATTGATCCTTTCATCATTATGTAGTGACCTTCTTTGTCTCTTTTCACAACCTTTGTTTTAAAGTCTATTTTATCTGATATGAGTATTGCTACTCCTGCTTTCTTTTGGTCTCCATTTGCATGGAATATCTTTTTCAAGCCCTTCACTTTCAGTCTGTATGTGTCCCTTGTTTTGAGGTGGGTCTCTTATAGACAATATATATAGAGGTCTTGTTTTTGTATCCATTCAGCCAGTCTCTGTCTTTTGGTTGAGGCATTCAACCTATTTATATTTAAGGTAATTATTGATAAGTATGATCCCATTGCCATTCACTTTGTTGATTTGGGTTTGAGTTTATACACCTTTTCTGTTTCTTGTCTAGAGAAGATCCTTAAAATTTGTTGAAGAGTTGGTTTGGTGGTGCTGAACTCTTTGAGCTTTTGCTTGTCTGTAAAGCTTTTGATTTCTCCTTCATGTTTGAATCATATCCTTGCTGGGTATAGTAATCTGGGTTGTAGGCTTTCCTCTTTCATCACTTTAAGTATATCCTGCCATTCCCTCCTGGCCTGAAGAATTTCTATTGAAAGATCAGCTGTTATCCTTATGGGAATCTCCTTGTGTGTTATTTGTTGTTTTTCCCTTGCTGCTTTTAATATTTGTTCTTTGTATCTGATCTTTGTTAATTTGTTCAATATATATCTTGGGTGTTTTGCCTTAGGTTATCCTATTTGGGACTCTCTGGGTTTCTTGGACTTGGGTGGCTATTTTTTTCCCCATTTTAGAGAAGTTTTCAACTATTATCTCCTCAAGTGTTTTCTCATGGCCTTTCTTTTTGTCTTCTTCATCTGGGACTCCCTTGATTTGAATGTTGGGGCATTTAACATTGTCCAAGAGGTCTCTGAGGTTGTACTCATTTCTTTTAATTCTTTTTTCCTCTCTGCTTCAATTATTTCTACCATTCTATCTTCTACTTCATTTATTCTATCTTCTGCCTCAGTTATTCTACTGTTGGTTCCCTTCAGAGTTTTTTTTTTTTTTTTGATCTCATTTATTGCATTATTAATTATTGATTGACTCTTTTTTTATTTCTTCTAGGTCCTTGTTAAACATTTCTTGAATCTTCTCGGTCCTTGTCTCCAGGCTCTTTATCTCTAACTCCATTTTGTTTTCAAGATTTTGGTTCATTTTTACTATCATTATTCTGAATTCTTTTTCAGGGAGACTCCTTATCTCCTCCTCTTTTGTTTGGTTTGTTGGGCATTTGTCATGTTCCTTTACCTGCTGAGTATTTCCTGCCTTTTCATCTTGTTTAGATTCCTGTGTTTGGGTTTGCCTTTCTGTATTCTGGTGGTTTGTGGTTCCTCTTTATTGTGGAGGTTCCTTGCTGTGGGTGGGGTTGGACGGGTGCCTTGTCAAGGTTTCTTGGTTAGGGAAGCTTGCATTGGTGTTTGGTGGGTGGAGCTGGATATCTTCTCTCTGGAGTGCAATGAAGTGTCCACTAATGAGTTTTGAGATGTGTATAGGTTTGGTGTGACTTTGGGCAAGCTGTATAATGAAGCTCAGGGCTATGTTCCTGCATTGCTGGAGAATTTGCATGGTATGTCTTGCTCTGGAACTTATTGGCTCTTGGGTGGTGCTTGGTTTCAGTGCAGGTATGGAGGCTTCTGGATGAGCTCTTATCAATTAATGTTCCCTGGAGTCAGGAGTTCTCTGGTGTTTTCAGGTTTGGGACTTAAACCTCCTGCCTCTGATTTTCAGTCTTATTTTTACAGTAGCCTCAAGACTTCTCCATCTCTACAGCACCGATGATAAAACATCTAGGTTAATGATGAAAAGCTTCTCCACAGTAAGGGACACCCAGAGAGGTTCACAGAGTTACATGGAGAAGAGAAGAGAGAGGAGGTAGGTAGAGGTGACCAGGAGGAGAAGAGGGGGACTCAAAAGGGGAGAAAGCAAGCTAGCCAGTAATCAATTTCCTATGTGCTCTCCACAGTCTGGACCCCTCAGAGAGATTCACAGAGTTACACAGAGAAGAAAAGAGGGAGGAAGGAGACAGAGGTGACCAGGAGGAAAAGAGGGGAATCAAAAGGAGAGAGACAGATCCAGTCAGTTATCTCTTCCCTAAGTGTTCTCCTCAGCCCGGACACACAAAGAGATTCACAGAGTTGGGTAGAGAAGAGATGGAGGAGAGAGGAGATAGAGCTGACCTGGTGGAGAAAAAGGAGAGTCAAAAGGGGGAGAGAGGAATCAAGCTAGTAATCATACTCCCAAGTAAAAATAGGTACTGAAGATTGAGTTCTTAAAGGTACAAAATTGATAACATTACAAAAAAGCAAAGATTAAAAATCTAGAGTAAAGGTTAGACTCTCAAAAATATAATATTTTAAAAAACAAAGTCACAAAAATTATAAAAAATATATGAAGTTTGTTTTAAAAATAGGATCTTCTTTTGGCAAGGTAATAATAAATTATAAAAATGAAAATTAAAGGAGTAATAGAGGACTTAAAAATATAAAAAAACTTTTTTTTTAATTTAAAAAATGATAATAGTAAAAATATTTCTAAGCATTTCTCTGGAGCTGTGGGCAGTGTGGGGTCAGTTCAGTTTCAGATAGTTCCTTGGTCTAGCTTATACTTCTTAAGATCTTTCCCTTCCAATTTAGTCAGTGCTAACTACAGGGTTTTAATCTGTTGCACCTGTTACTTCCAAAGCAGTTCCCTCTGTTTATGTTAGCTTCTTCTGTTTGCTGGTCTCTTCAGTGTCTAATTTCTGCCCTGACACAAGGGGGCGAAGGTGGTCACTTATTTAGGAGGGAGGAACACTGCAAACAAATATCACTGGTGTCTGTGGGGAGTGCTTGCATTGTCTCAGCCACACTGGGTTTGCCCCTGCTCATGGCGTGTGGGCTTTCCCAGTCTACACTTCTCAGGCTCTAGGTTGCTCTGCTGGGGAACTGTCTGAGATGGGCCCTGGGGTGCATGCACTCCCAGGTCTAAGCTGCTCAGGTTCTGGTTCTCGGCTGCTCCACAAATGCACAGACTCAGTTGGGCCTGTGTTTTGTGCCATTCTCAGGTCCGAGCTGCTCAAGCGACCAGCTTGGCAAGCGCAGTCTCTCCAGGTGGGGAGCGTGTCTTATCACCTCCCCGGTCCCAGCCGCTCAGTTTCCTGGGTAGCAGTGGGCGTGCCTGTCTCAGGTGTGCCATGTGTCTCTTCTGGGGAGCTGATCTCTGGCTGCGACTCTCCCAGCGGATGTCAACTGTTCAGAATCCCAAGAAGTCTTGGTTAGCAGCTGGGAGCCTACTTGGAGTTTGGTAGAGGCTGCCTCTCTGGGGCTGAGATTGCCCCTTTCAGGCTCTGGCTGGCCCAGCCTAAGTTCCTGTCTCCGTCGGGGATGGGCCAGTCTGCAGCTGGCTAGCTCTCCTTTGATATTCGCTCAGTCATTTGTTCTGTGAGTGGGCCTGGCCATGCCTTAGGGTAGGGCTTTTCACAGGTTAGTTTTCTCTCTCTCTCTCTCTCTCTCTCTCTTTTTTTTTTTCCTCTCTCTCTCTCTGGCTGTCCCACAGTTTGGGTTGCTATCTCAGGTTAGTTCCCTCAGATTGCCCCTAAGGGCATTCAGGCCTCCCTGTTCAGCCCCTGCTTGCTGGTGGTGGATGCAAGTGCTGGGAGTTGCCATTAGGCTAGTAATCTGTGGGTTTTATTTATTTATTTTTCATCCCAGTTATGTTGCCCTCTGTGATTCTAAAACTCCCCGCAGACCCGCCATTGAGATTGTTTCCTGGTGTTTGGAAACTTCTCCTCTTTTAAGACTCCCTTCCTGGGAATGGATCTCCATCTCTACCTCTTTTGTCTCTCTTTTTATCTTTTATATTTTGTCCTACCTCCTTTCAAAGACAATGGGCTGCCTTTGTGGGTGTCTTATGTCTTCTGCCATCATTCAGAAGTTGTTTTGTGGAATTTGCTCAGCAATCAAATGTTCTTTCAATGGATTCGTGGGGGAGAAAGTAGTCTCCCTGTCCTATCCTGCTGCCATCTTAGGACCGCCTCCCAAAGAATAGATTTAGACACAAGAACCTCTTGAGGTTTGTTTTGAGATAGAGCCCCACTATCTGAACGATTCCAGTACTCCAAGGCAGACTCTGCTGTACAGTCGTGGGGTTGAATCTCAAGAGTTTGGTTTTGGTGTTAGTTAAAACTGGAAGAGAGTCATCCCCAATCTGGAGAAACATTTCTTCAGCTGGTTAAGAGAAGGGATTGGTAAAGGCCCTTGTAGCTCTGCAGAGCCCCATTTTGGAGAACTGGAAGGGCATTGGAAAGCCTGGTTAGAAGGTTGAAGTTACCTAAAGTTCTTAAATTTGTTATGGTCTCTTTTCCCTGACTCTTTGCAATAACAGGAAAAACTAGGAGTGTTTCATTTTGTTAGGAACCGTCATTTGCTGGAACTGAAGACTAAGAATTTGGTGGTCTTCCTTAGAGGTGGCTTCTCTAGAGTATTGCAATAATCATTTCACTCAGTTCTGGAAACTTTTGAGCTGTTGTATGTTGCAGTCCAATTTAGTTTTAAGGAAATTAAATTTAGGAGACTTAACAAGTTCCCTATAATGGCCATTGATACTCTAAATTGCCTTTGGTCAGTTCAGTCCATTTAGTTAGAAATGTGCATGAAGAAGGACTATGTTTTTAAAACATGAAATTGATTGAAGTCCTTGTAAGGTGCCCCCCCCCCCCCCCCCGCCCCGGCCCGGAACTTAGATAACTGTGGTTCCAGTTCCTAGTTTTTCCTCTAGAGCAAAGGATAATTTTCAAACAGCTTAAACAGCTTATAGCACTAAAGGCTTAATCCAAACAGCTTGTAAGCCAATCTCAGCCAAGTCTTGTGGAGGAAGCTTGGTCCAGGAGGAGCCAGAACAAAGGCTTTTTTTTTTTTTTTAATTTTAATAGCCAGTCTTGAAAAGATAGCCCTTCTAGAGTAATAGGCTAAAGACTACAAAACTCAGTAGTGTTTTGGAGAAACAACTTCTGTTACCAGAGGAGTAACTGGAAGACTAGGGCACTTTCAGGAGAGGCAGTGTTCCACAAGAAATAGGCTGAGGGCTAGCCAGTTTCAATAAAACAGTCTGATCTCTAAATCAAAGCAGAATGTCAAAAGAGTACTTGCATAAATATATGCTGAATAAATCCAGGAGAGCTTAAAATAGAAAGAGGATGTGAGCTGGGGTTCAGAACATCATTCCTTCAAACTCCAGGGTCAGTGAAAAAAGCAGTGAGGGACAATGGGCTCAATTGTGGGTATTGCACTTGTTTGCTCACTGGCCCCTGAAACACTGGGAGTCTTCTCTGGTTCCTGTACAGGTCACCAGAATATTGACCTCAAACAAATAGACTGTCAGATCCTTCTCCAGCAAAAATGAGTCACAGTCACAGAGAATCACTGTTTAGGGTCTACAACTGTGGCAAGCTTCAGAAGAGTCCCTGCACAACAAGGGGAAGAGAGTTATATTTATAGAGGGAAAAGGAAGCTGGGAGGGCTACAGTAAACCAAGAGTTCCTGGCTTATCATTGGCTGAGTTCTTGCCAGGACAGAAGGGGAGTCTTTCTTCTTGTTGGGATTTGCTATTGTCACATGGCTTGAGAGCTCCCTTTCTGGTCTCCCAATACTAAATTGAGGTTTATGTTTACTTTTTATAGTATTTAATTGCTGTATTTTTATCAGTTACTAGTTAATCATCAGTTATATTCCATATATTGATGACACGTTCAAATCTGAGACCCTACTCATGACTTAAATGCTTTACAAAGCATTTAATACATATTAGAAGGATACATATGTACTGGAAATACATATTAGAAAGGTATCAGCTTCTTTAAGCTTATTCACAGTTAAGGAAAGGTAAAAAAGAGCACAGCGGAGAAGCTATTCTAAATGTAGGAGGAAACAAGGATAGAGTATTTGCATAAAGGAAAGGAGAGCTATCGGAATTAAAATATAGTAAAAAAAAAGGATATTAAAAAGTGTCAAGAAGAATGAGGACTGAGAAAAGACCATTTAATTTGTCTTCTTTCTGTAGATTGGTAGTAATAGAAGCCAAATATCTAGTGATTACAAAGGAAATTAGTGAATGTGTGCTAAGTCGCTTCAGTTGTGTCGGACTCTTTGGAACCCTTTGGACTGTAGCCCTCTGTCCATAGGTTTCTCCAGGCAAGAATACTGGAATGGGTTGCCATTTCCTTCTCCGGAAATGAGTGAATAGGATCTATGAAGTAGTCATTTAAATAGTTTTCATTGAATGAAGTTAGCCCAATGTTAGCTTTAGGAGCCATAGGGGATGTCAGTGTCCAAACTTTGAGTCTCCAACAGTTACTTTGTTGGATAATCAGTTATTGCCCACTGATTGTTCAGTTGCTTAGTTGCCTCTGACTCTGTAACCCCGTGGACTATAGCATTCCAGGTTCCTCTGTCCTCCATTATTTCTCAGAGTTTGCTCAAATTCATGTCTATTATCTTGATGATATCTAACCATCTCATCCGCTGCCACCCCCTTCTCCTTTTGCATTCCATCTTTCCCAACATCAGGGTATTTTCCAATAAGTCGGCTCTTTAAAACAGGTGGCCAAAGGATTGGAGCTTCAGCACCAGTCCTTCTAGTGAATATTTAGAGTTGATTTCCTTTGATCAAATTGACTGATTTGATCTCCTTGCAGTCCAGGGGGTTCTCAAGAGTCTTCTCCAGCACCACCGTTCAAAAGCATCAATTCTTCAGTGCTCAGCCTTTTTTATGGTCCAGCTCTCACATCTGTGCATGATTACTGGGAAAACCAGAGCTTTGGCTATACAGACATTTGTTGGCAAATCGAGATCTCTGCTTTTTAATACACTTTCTGGATTTGTCATTGCTTTTCTTCCAAGGAGCAAGCATCTTTTAATCACATGGCTGTAGTCACCATCCACAGTGATTTTGGAGCCCAAGAAAGTGAAGTCTGTTACTGCTTCCACTTTTTGCCCTTCTATTTACCATGAAATAATGGGACCAGATGCAATGTTACTTTTTTTTTTTCTTGTTGAGTTTCAAACCAGCTTTTCCACTCTCTTCTTTCATCTTCATCAAGAGGTTCTT